>NC_083775.1:19851972-19969472 GCF_963514075.1 Conger conger
TTTTGCACAGCTCCGCAGGTTCTGGCAGGGGAACACGGGGGTACAGACACACCGTAAAGTTATGATGGATGTACACGTTTGCATGAGCAAAAAGGATGCATATGCAACTTATAGATGAGCATAATTTGGAGGAAAATGAGGCATATCATAACATTTTATCTTAGGAAAACACCAGAAGATATCAGTAGCAAGTAGACTTAAGATTAAATAAATACTTTTACATTTATTTTTCAGAGCACACAATGCCGTCAAAATCCCAGCTAAAACAAAAAGCAAATGTAAATAAATATGCAAATGTACACTTTCTAAATAAGAAATGAAAGCAGTTAGGTATGGAGAGCATCTGAACAACATCAGGAATCAGAGTGATTATAATGTGGGAAATAAGTAATATCGTATGACAGATGTGGAGGGCCACACTCTCAGCGTAAAGGAAGACCATAACTCATGACTGTGCACCTTCAGTACCAGCTGTCACTCACCCATCTCAGAGGGAGTTCCTGGGTCCTTCTCATCCAGATCGTCCGATGACATGGTGCCTGAAGAAGGGGCTTTGGGGAGCTTGCGATTCCCGTGGGCTGAACAACATGAGAACACGCATAGTTAAGACCTCAACAGAAAAACAAGGCCCATGGTTGTTCAGTTCTTTTTCCAATACAAGTATAATACTGTGTTGGAAAGGGACACACACTGAAAGGACATGTGTTCCTCATTTTTGATGTTAAAATCACAATTATTTAAATAATAGTGATTTTAGTGAAGGTCAAGAATTCCCTGGCCTTTAGATGAAACACGTATTCAGAGGAAAAGGCCACACAACTCTGAGCAGGGCACAGAGAAAAGGCTCCTCCAGCAGTTGGACCTGAGGCTCCACTAGCCTTAGGACACTACACTAGGGTCAACCAAATCATGACTAATAATAAACAAGTGAGTGAGAGAGAAAGGGAAGGGGTGGGGGAGACTGAAAGAGTGAAAGGTGCATCCTCACCTGGGCTGGACAGAGACTCCAGGCTTCCCCCGATGCTCTCACTGTCACTGTACCCTGTTCTCCCTGGACACAAGAGAAACACTGTTCAACCACACAACGTAACACAAAACCACGATTACACCAGGCCACACCACACACAGCTCACCAGGTGCCCCAGCACACACATACACAAAACACAACCTCACAGAAAATACAGACAACACAAAGACACACCACTGTACCATATGATTTGCAGACTGCACTAATGACCAAATAAAAGCAAACCCCCCCAAAAAAAAAACACAGCACAGTACCATACAACTTGCCAGCTGTGCAAATAACCAAGCAAACACAAACTCAAGGCAGAAACACACCCCTACTGCGTGACTTACGAACATGCGCAAATGACCAAACCAACACAAGCTCAACACAAAGCAGAGTTATTTAACACACAGGGCACACGAGTGAAGCAGACAAGCTGCAGACGTACTGTTCTCGCTGGAGTTGATGGCGCGTCTAGCCGGCGACTCCTCCACCAAGAACGAGTCCTGCCCGGAGACCAGGGGATTGCTGGTCTTGCGCCGATATGGAGGCGACCTGGGGGGGGGGACATGAGGGGTTTCATAGCTCTGCTTCACAAAGCAAGGGCACTGCTTCACAAAGCAAGGGCACTGCTAGGACCATGTATACCACAATGCCCACGGCATAAAGGGCCCTGCCGTGATCTTTACCTGCTTACACCATCATTGTGACTTTGATATGCAGGCAAATCTGCAAGTATAGCATCTCTATTAATTGACCTAAACAGTGTCTTGACAGTGCCTATACCAGAATATAAGAATAACTCTTTCTATGCACTAAAGAGTCTTTCTCTCTGAGTGTGCACAGTATAGCGCTTTGTATACCTATCCCTTAGACACATGTACTCTCCTGCTCTTTGTCTCCTCTGAACCTGTTAATGACTTGATTGGATTAATTGCCTAAGATTAGCGGCCCTGGCAGGCCATGTGGACACGGTGTTGAGACAGAGTGGACTGCCCTACCTCTAGCTCTGAGGGCTGAACTCTCCTACCTCTTGCTCTGAGGGCTGAACTCTCCTACCTCTTGCTCTGAGGACTCAACTCTCCTACCTCTTGCTCTGAGGGCTGAACTCTCCTACCTCTAGCTCTGAGGGCTGAACTCTCCTACCTCTAGCTCTGAGGGCTGAACTCTCCTACCTCTAGCTCTGAGGGCTGAACTCTCCTACCTCTTGCTCTGAGGGCTGAACTCTCCTACCTCTAGCTCTGAGGGCTGAACTCTCCTACCTCTAGCTCTGAGGGCTGAACTCTCCTACCTCTTGCTCTGAGGGCTGAACTCTCCTACCTCTTGCTCTGAGGGCTGAACTCTCCTACCTTTAGCTCTGAGGGCTGAACTCTCCTACCTCTTGCTCTGAGGGCTGAACTCTCCTACCTCTTGCTCTGAGGGCTGAACTCTCCTACCTCTTGCTCTGAGGGCTGAACTCTCCTACCTCTAGCTCTTAGGGCTGAACTCTCCTACCTCTTGCTCTGAGGGCTGAACTCTCCTACCTCTTGCTCTGAGGGCTGAACTCTCCTACCTCTAGCTCTGGGGGCTGAACTCTCCTACCTCTTGCTCTGAGGGCTGAACTCTCCTAGCTCTTGCTCTGAGGGCTGAACTCTCCTACCTCTTGCTCTGAGGGCTGAACTCTCCTACCTCTAGCTCTGAGGGCTGAACTCTCCTACCTCTAGCTCTGGGGTCTGAACTCTCCTACCTCTTGCTCTGAGGGCTGAACTCTCCTAGCTCTTGCTCTGAGGGCTGAACTCTCCTACCTCTAGCTCTGAGGGCTGAACTCTCCTACCTCTAGCTCTGAGGGCTGAACTCTCCTACCTCTAGCTCTGGGGGCTGAACTCTCCTACCTCTTGCTCTGGGGGCTGAACTCCTCGAAGATGAATGTGCGCAGGGGCTGATGGCGACGGCGGCACTGGCGCACGTAGAGCAGGTATGGCTCCCCTGGCTCACAGGGCCGGCAGGTCAGCTCCAGGTTGTGGTAGCCCTGGGGAACTGCCTCCGTCTGCAGCCGCTGGTAGTAGAACATGTTCACTGTGATCTGAGTGGACGGCAAGGAAAGAAATCTTTAAGACTCATTCACCAAAGCGACATTCACAAACATCTAACGTACATTTCACCTACACTCAACAGGAGTGTCTTATCTTCTACACCCACCTCCCAATGACCTTCTTTAGCATAGTGTCCCTCCTTTACACCCACCTCCTTTAGCACCATGTCCCCTGCACAGATGAGTTTGCGAAGGTGGGAGATGATCAGCTCTTTCATCTTCTCCAGCTCGTCTTGGTGTGAAGTGGCATCATTGATGCACTGTCTGTACAGGAGTTCTGCTTCCTTCACCTGACAGACAAATACCATGATCATCCTCATGCTCCCACACAGAGTGCACCAAGAGGCAGAAATACATTTTCAGTGCGGAGTGTTATCTGATTAGCTTAATATGAATTGTTAAGTTTGTTTGGTCAACCTTAAACTTATTTATTATAAATGGGCCTTCTATGCTAACTTACCATGGCCCTGAACATGATGTGTGTGTGTTTGTGTGTGTGTGTGTGTGTGTGTGTGTGTGTGCGCATGCATGAGGGAGAGAGAGAGAGCATGTACAGGTGTGTGTGTGTGTGTGTGTGTGTGTGCATGCACCTACACATTAGTAGGTGCTGTGTAAGTCGCTCGGAATAACAATGTCTTCTAAGCAAATGGAACACATTATAACAGAGCCATGCTTATTAATAAGGTTCCTTTATAATGACATGCTTATTAATAATTATAGACAATATTAATGGACAATTGTGTGTAGAGGTAGCATTTCCTTTACACTGAAAACACTGCGTGCTCCTGAGCATTATGATATCATCATGGGGTGGCCTGTAGCGTAGCGGTTAAGGGAAATGACTGGGACAGGCAAGGTCAGGGGTTCGAATCTCAGTGTAGCCACAATAAGATCCACACAGCCATTGGGCCCTTGAGCAAGGCCCTTAACCCTGCAATGCTCCAGAGCAGGATTGTCTCCTGCTTAGTCTAATGAACTGTACGTTGCTCTGGATAAGAGCGTCTGCCAAATGCCAATAATGTAAATGTATTCATTCTGGGCCTCTGACTCCACCCAGGGGGAAGCAGATTGCTCTCACCTTGGCCTGCGCCTCGTCCTTTGACTTCCTCCTCTTGTCCAGGGTCCTCTGCCCTCCCATGGCCTCCTCCCCTGCCTTGGCCTTCTCCAGGTCCTCAGAGCGCTGCATGTACTGCTGCCGGGCCTTCTTCAGAGCCACCAGCGTCTCGCCCTGTCAGAGCAGCACAGTGTCAACACACACACACACACACAATCTCACCCACACACAGACACAGACACACACACACACACACACAATCTCACACACACACACAATCTCACCCACACACACACACACACACACTCATACACACATACAATCTCACCCACACACACACACACACACAATCTCACCCACACACACACACACACAATCTCACCCACACACACACACACAATCTCACCCACACACACACACACACACACACAATCTCACCCACACACACACACACACACACACACACACACACACATACATGCGTGCAAGCACATACATATCCACACGTGCATACACACATGCACACACAGGAGCACATGCACAAAGACATACGCAGGCACACACACATGCCGCGCGCGCACGCAGGCACGCACACACTACGATTCTCACAGCCATACCCACTCACAGATCCGGACGCAGGTGCAACCAAGCAGAAACTACGTGTGGATGCCTCCATAAAGCACTCCTATATTGCTGATTGTTCTGGCCTTTACCATAACACTATTGACTGTTCTGCGCCAAACCGCATCACCAGGCGCCTAATCCAGACCCCGCTCCACACACTCGTCGCAAGCACTAAGAATATGAGGCTGTAAACAGCAACCTCAGCTCAACTGATTTAAACAAATTGCGATAATTTTGCCAACATCCTTGTGTTCCGGCAAAATAGGCTGCGGACTGTGGAGAGGGACAGACAGACACAAAGGCAGGCAGACAGACACAGGGACGCACAGACGCCTACCATCTTCCTCTGCTCTTTATTCCACTGTTCCTTGAACTCCTTGCGCCACTTATCGATCTCATTCCTCTTGGCTGCCAGACCCTGAGGAGGATAGACAGTGTTAGTGTGATCCTGGGAGTTTCTCTCTCTCTAAATCTCAGTTTTCAATTTCATTTGCTTCATTGACAGGACAACTATTGCAGATAGTCAAACTATATTGCCAAAGCAATACAATATAATATTGTACATAGAAACACACAGAAATAGGGAAATAAAATATATAACATGCACAGTAAACTTACAGTAAACATATTATAAGTTGTAAATTACATAACAAAAATTATATAATATTTATTCTAACATTAACAAATACGTGTCGTATAGGTAAGAATTGTTTTATTAAATAATCATAAAACGGCTCTTTTCAATGGTCAGGTTGTGGTCACTGACACGGTATTTGGTCAGGATCTTTCTCTGTTTTGCATTTTTAACTGTGAATGGATATTCTGCCAATTCATATTTTCTGTTTAGGGCCCGATAGCATTCCAGTTTGTGTTCAATAAGGAAGGCAAGTATTTGGGCGTTTAGAATACTATAGAAAACCTTCCCCAGGTTCACACAGATGCCTCAGTAATTGTTGGGGTGAAATTTGTCTCCACTTTTGTATAATGGTGTTATTAGTCCTTGAATCCAGATCTCAGGGAAATATCCCGCTTTTAACACAAGATTGTAGGGCGCTTTGAATTTCAGGATGCTTTAGCATCTCATGCTGATGCTGTTAGGCACACTGGCTTTACCTGATTTGAGGGATTTGAGTTTGTCTTGTAGCTCCTCCATAGTTATAGGATTGTCTCAGGGGTTTTGGTTGTATTTAATACATGATTATATTTGTTCAAGTCTTTTACAAATTGAATTGTGTTACTTCTGTTTTTTGGGTGATTTTTTTGGGTAGAGGTTTTCACAATATTTCCAATATTTCTGAATAATAAGGGGATTCAATGGGTGGAATGTATGCTGCACAAAGGAACAGGTCAGATTGGGGGGGATGTGCCATTTCTTATTTTTAGCCAGATATGCATGTCTATTATTTTGATTGGTTCAATGGAGCTTGCAAGCTCCTCCTTGTATTATAATTCCACCAGAATCTCTGCCACGCTGGACATTTGAGGGATGGCAGTACCATCTCTCTCTGTAACCTGAGGGACAGTAAGTTGACACCTCTCTCTCTCTCTCTCTCTCTCTCTCTCTCTGTCAGTCTGTCTGTCTGTCTGTCTGTCTCTGTCTCTCTCTCAGTCTCTCTCTATCTCTCTCTCTCTCTCTGTCTCTCTCTCTGTCTCTGCCGCTACCTCTGTCTCTAAAGGGCGGTGGGTGATGTGGTGGGTGGCAGGTATGTGTCTGGGGTGGGGGCAAGATATATATTTTGTTAACATGTAGGTCTGGTGGGTAGATTCGTATATTCAATGTGTTCAATAAAGGAGGTGAAAAGTCAGAGTCTCTCTCTGCCTGGTACCTGGAAGCACCGCTGCTGCAGAAGCTCCCCGGTCTGCCTGCTGCTGGTGCAGGTCTTCACATCATGTTCCAGAGCCATGGTGTAGATGTACTGCAGTGGCATCATGTCCTGTGGAGAGAGACAGGGTCACACACACGCATACTCACAAGCTCATTCAGACACACACCCAGTAGCAAAAACATGCTTTTGATTGTTGGTGCCAGACAGGCTGGTTTGAGTATCTCAGAAACTGCTACTCTCCTGGGATTTTCAGGCACAACAGTCTCTAGAGGTTGCAGAGAATTGTGCAAAACAAAAAAACATCCAGTGAGCAGCATTTCTGCGGGCAGAAATGTCTTGTTAATGAGAGAGGTCAGAGGAGAAGGGCCTGACTGGTCGAAGCTGGCAGGAAGGTAACAGTAACGCAAATAACCACGCATTACAACAATGGTATGCAGAAGAGCATCTCAAACCTCTAAGTGGATAGGTTACATCAGCAGAAGACTTAATAAGTCTAATAAATACCTAATAAAATGCTCACTGAGTGTACACTCACACTAAACCACACACTCATTCAATCACACACATTGCAAATACAAAGTGCATATAATTATTATAATTATATATTATAATGAGTATAGTTTGAATGTGACAGCAGTAACAGCAGGAGCGGGGTTTACCTGCTGTGCGACAGAGGACCGGGCTGTTTCCGCAGCTTTCATGATGTTCTTGGCAAACTCTTGTTCTGCAAGAAGAGAGTGACATCATTGACCCCCATTGGACAATGTCCCAGCGTCCCTCAACAGAACCCAAAAAATGCCCACTGTCACCACAAAAACATCAGTATTCCTGTCTGTTTACACTAGCATGGACACAGAGGCATTGGTTCTAACAGGCAAACAGTGAAATAAACCGCTGGACAGGGATATAGCAAGGTAGACAGGAATACAGACCTGGGTCCAATACACAATTGTTTTGGATTCAAATACATTTCTGTGCTCAATTGATCTTGCCTGGTGCAACTGAGCCAACCAAGAGGACCAGAAGGTGGGGTTTGCACTTTTTGAGAGTATTTAATGGGTTCCAATACACTAGGCAAGCTCAGTATGCAGAGAAATATCTGAATCCAAAACAATTATGTATTTAACCAAGGTCTGCAGAAATATGGACAGGTAAGGGACTAACTCACCCAAACTAAGCCTCTTGTCCATCCAGGTGAGCAGGTCTTTGGCGTATTTGCACCACATTTTGGCGTACTGTAGGGCGACCTCCACACCCCCCTCGCAGCGACACAGGGCCAGGTCAGCATCCTGGGCTGTGAGCGAGTACATCAGCATCACTGTGAGTCTGTCCCGTCCCTCCCCAAAACACACAACCCCCCACAGAACTCCTGTTTTACAGCCTCTGTGACTGGCTGCGTCCGCTAAACATCATATATATCCCAGCAGGAAAACGGCTGGAAAGAAAGGTTTGGAGCTATAGTAGATCCTCTCTTTTCCTCAGGGCCAAGCAGGCAGAGGTAGACCAAATCTGTCCACCCCCAGTGAAGCAGCTTAAGGACGGTCCGGCTTCAGTGAAGGATTTAACTTCCCCGTGCCACACCGCCCTCTCCCATGGCGTGTACGAGCATGGCAACGGTTTCCTCCAAACGAGCACTGGGGCATCGGTGAGTGTACCGGGTTCAGTCACTCCGGGCTCAAATGGGTGGAGATTCCAGGCTGGCTACACCTCCAAACCCGTGGAGTCACAAAGTCGGCCGACCGGTACCAGCTCCACAATACTCCTAACGCCGTGGAGATTTCTACCCTCCAAAGTAAACTCGCACCCAGAAGTTCAGAAGTGTGAAGAAGGGTTCTTGTATCTCCACGGAAACACGGTCTTCTGCTGTAGGTACTGTACTACTGTCCATCAGCTCTCCTGTCACACTGTTACACACGAGTCCTCCCGTTACCACGGAAACATCCGCCTGTCACCAGACCGGAACCAGCTTGACGTGACTCAATGCTCCCAATCTCTCTCGCTCTCTCTCTGCCCCATCTTCCTGTTCTATCCTTCAGCCTCCCCCCTTTTCTTTTTTTATCTTTTGTCCGTCTACCTCTGACTGCCCTCCAGTTCCTCTTTCTTCCCCTCAGCCAGACTCCGCATGCCCTCTGCTGTCCGTCTCATCGGATAAAACCTTTTATACAGAGGAGAAATAAATCCCGGACAGGCTAAGGACCCGGGACGTGGGTTTCCGCCCGTCTGCTACCCGCACGGCAGGCTTCAGGAGGGCTGGCGGGCACGCAGCTCAGTGCCCTTCCTGTACGCTCACGCTCAGCTTTCTCTTCCTCTGCCCTCCGCCCCGACGCGCTCCGGTTTTCACTTCTCTCGTTCACACATAAAGGATTTTCTGTCTCACGTTTACGTTCTCACTGCCACAGTCGATGTCCAGACCGGTTATCCAGGAGAACATACAGAAGTCCCTGCCTCGTGAGCACACCTCCTCTTACAAACAAAATCAGCGTGACACAACCAAATCCCCCAGAAAACGGATTGAGCCTACGACACAGGGCTAATCTGATCCTCTCTCTCCCTTGCCCATTTTGTCAACAGCTTTGTCAAAACAACAGAACAATTCATGAATTCATGAAATGTTTTTTTCTGAATGTATTATGAATACATTATTTTCAACACTTCTGTTATTACTTATTATTAGTTTTATGTTAATGCAATAATGCTGGCAGTTACTAATTACAACAGGCTGAGTATAATCAGCCACAAGTAGGATGGTGCTTCTCCTCAAAGTTAATTCCAATTTGAGAATGATAATGTTATATTGTTTTGAGCCTGGGCTGCTCTCTTTTTACCTCAAATTCAAATGTGATTGTTCTGTGACACCCAAACTTATGTTGTGAAAGCAATCTCTCCCTCCCTCTCTCTCTCTTGCTCTCTCTCTCTCTCTCTCTCTCTACCTCTGCAGTCTCATCCCCCTCTCCTGACCCAGAACTGACAGTAGGGGATAATCTGGGGCTGAAGGCACAGTTCTGAGTGACAGGCATTAGTGTGGCCGAGGGTTCGCCCCCTGGGGTGAGACAGAGTGCCCAGCGAAGGACAGGGCAGAGCGAGATATCCAAATCACACCTGCTCACACACATCTGTCTCTGCAAGCACACACACACACACACACACACACACACCTGTCTCTGCAAGCACACACACACACACACACACACACACCTGTCTCTGCAAGCACACACACACACACACACACACACACCTGTCTCTGCAAGCACACACACACACACACACACACACACCTGTCTCTGCAAGCACACACACACACACACACACACACACCTGTCTCTGCAAGCACACACACACACACACACACACACACTCACACACCTGTCTCTGCGAGCACACACCCACACACACTCACACACCTGTCTCTGCGAGCACACACACACTCACACACACACACACACACACACTCACACACACACACACACACACACACACACACACTCACACACCTGTCTCTGCGAGCACACACCCACACACACTCACACACCTGTCTCTGCGAGCACACACACACTCACACACACACACACACACACACACTCACACACACACACACACACACACACACACTCACACACACACACTCACACACACACAGACACACACACACACTCACACACCTGTCTCTCTCCTTACACTGCCTCTACCTGTCCCTCTGTCTTGCATGTCTATCTGTCTACGGAACAGTCTACCAGTTACATGTACTTACATGTATGTAAGGATTCATTCACTGTCTCTCACACACACTTCCACACGCACACACACACACACACACACACACACACTCCCACCTCTCGTTCTGACCTCTGTGCTGTCACAAATACGGTTGATATTGCACCGGTTGCACAGGTGTCCTTCAGACCCAACACAGGGTTGATTTAAAGGTACATCAGAGGTGTTTCGAGGAGCTCAGTTTCTGCAGAACCTCAAATTAGCAGGAGACAACATTTTTGTGAAAACAATGAACGGCATCTGACTCTGTAATCCTTAACTTTCAATGTCTCCCAACAGCCACTCATCTGGCTCCCCCTCCCACTATGATAACTCCATCAGAACAACAAGCTGAACTACAAACTTCTTGCTCTTCTCTTCCTCCCCCCTCTCTTGCTAGGTCAGTTGGACTGAAGGTAAAACAGGTAAGTTAGCAGCTGTCTCTCCAGGCTCCACTCCTTCCACCTCTCATAAGCCTATTAGCGCAGGCAATTAGTATTTAAAACAGAGTGGTCAGAGAGGGGAGATTAGGCTGTGTGCTATTCAGGGGGAAGCTCTGTGAGGCTGTGTAGGACTGCAGATGGCCTGGTATAGACACGGACACACACGAACGCACACAGGCGCACCCACACACAGGCGCACACACACTCACACTCACACACACACACATTATACACCAGATACACCAGAGCTGGGCCCATGTGGACCTGACCCGGGCTCTAAAAGACAAAGGGTGACCTTCCTACCTGAGAGCACGCCATCCTTCTCGTCCCCCTCAGAGCGGAGCTCTGCACTGTATCCATCCTCAGACTAAGGAGAGAGAAGCAGGTCACACAAACTGAACTAGTACAAGTACTGCAAAATGTTCACCAATAGGACAGGAATACAGTAAAGGTGCTAAAGAAAACTGCAGGAAAATAGCATAAATGCTAAAGGAACATAGTAGGAATTATACAGTAACACAGCAGGAAGGCTACAGTAATGGTGCAGGAAAACAGCATGAATGCTAAAGAAACAAAGTAGGAATGCAGCAGTAAAACTACAGGAACACCACAGAAACATAACAGGAATCTCCATTCAAAATTGAATATGTGTCTGTTAAACTGGCCCAACAAGTTTGAGTGCATCTGTGCTGTTTCATATGGAAGAAATCAAGCATCGATGAAAGAAGATTAATAACCGTTATCTCGTCCAGCTCTGCATTCTCTGAGGTTTCCGTAGAGATGGTGAGGGAGTGGCAGTCGGGGTCTGGTAGCAGCTCATCCACAGTACTGATTCATACATACACACAGACATACACAATTATAGACAAACACATTCATACAGAATTAAGCCATTTGATTAATCAAGTCAAGGACTGTCTCTCGTGCGCGCTCTCTACTAAACAGTTATCACATATTTTTTGTATCCAAGAGGCAAGTTTGAGGTAATGCTTGCTAATTCAAAGCACTGGAATACACTGGATACTATACCACACCATAGTGTAGTTTGACGTTGCTTCATGAGTTCAGTAAGCAACCACTCACAGTGGTTGGAGTAGAAATGTCATACATACGCTTGACAAAGGGACAGTTCGAGGTTGTCAAAGTCACGGAAAATCTCGCTGTAGCGCTTGGTCTCTGACTTGGTTGGGACCCTAACGTCTGAAATGAAGAAAGAGAAGAAACTTTAAAAAGAATATGAGCCAATGGGACTCAAATTAATGTAGCACAGATACCATTGGGACACAAATTAATGTAGCACAGATACCAGTGGGGCAAAAACACCTGTAGCACACATACAGTCCCCTACAAAAGTATTGGAACAGCAAGGCCAATTCCTTTGTTTTTGCAATACACTTGGGGTTGAGATAAAAAGATGAACATGAGACAAGAGTTCAGAATTTCAGCTTTTATTTCATGGTATTTAGATCTAAATGTGTTAAACTACTCAGAACATAGCAACTTTGGTATCAGACCACCCCATTTTTAGGCGAGCAAAAGTATTGGAACATAGAGTATTGAAGTAAATGAAAGTAAATAACACTTAATATTTGATAGCATATCCCTGCATCAAGTCTGCAACTCATTGCAGTCATTGCACATGTTCCAATACTTTTGTTCACCTAAAAATTGGGTGGTCAAACACAAAAGGTGATATGTTCTTAGTTGTTTAACAAATCTAGATAAAAAACTCGGGAAATAAAAGCTGAAATTCGGATCTGTCATCTCATGTACATCTTTTGACGTCAAACTCAATTGTCTTCAGTGTATACCAAAAACAAAGAATTGACCTTGCTGTTCCAATACTTTTGGAGGAGACTGTACATGCAGGTTGTGAATAAAAAAACAGCTCAGACAACAACTATGCACAAAGCTAAGGTGTGGCTTATTCATTATGAAAATAAAATCCCAGCATGCACAGCGTTGTATATTTAAAACAATGCTGGACAGACCTGGTTTTCTATAATTCAGATGGATACGGCAGCAAAAGGAGACATCGCTGAGGGATGATTACTGCTGGCGCGTCACGGACTAAGACAGCCAGACTCGTGAATGTTTTACAAGCAATGGGGTCTATGTCAGTGATGTCAGCAGGAAACACAACGGAAGAACAACTTGTCCAAGAAAGGGCAGCAGTGCTTACTCATAGACTGCCATGCATGTGCACCGAGCAGAAGCAGGCAAGAAACTGCAGACTGGTTATCCGCAAATTTCACCCCGCAAGTTTCACCCAGTTACTGAACTTGAAATAGTGGTGGCCAAGCGACAACTTTACATCGTTACTGCCATTTTCTGTTCCCCAGCTGTCCAACAATGAGACCTGTAGCACTTTTTACATACAAACTAGTACGTTTTGTTGTACGTTGCTCTGGATAAGAGCGTCTGCCAAATGCCATTAATGTAATGCAATGTAATGGACACAACAGCATATTTATAGCTGCCAGTCAGGTTACGTACTTCGCTCAAGGGTACAGAGGAAGTGCCACACCTGGGAAACCAACCACAACCATGTAATAGCCCAGGTGGGAGTGTGAGGAATGAAAGCTGGGTAAAATATCTGGGTAAAGTATCTCAGCAACAGAAACTAGCTTTACACCAGCTTTCATCCCTGAGCTCTGTGATCAGCGTGTGGCAGAGGAACTCTCTTCCTCACTAACTGTAAGGGCTCACACCATTAGTAAGAGAAAGGGGGTGTGACTGTATGAGAGGAAGGAAGATGGTGAAAAAGACAGTGAAAAATAGTCTGCGGGTGACAGAATACACACAAATTATGGAGAGAGCAATGTTTTGTGACAGATACAAGCGATTCCTTCTTTGCTGAGCCAATAACGTCAGAGCTGGGGGATCAGCGTGCCCCCCTTCCCAACCCGACCCTTCACACATACCAAAAAGCATGTTACCAAACCCCATTGCCTCTACAACTTCCATCTTTAATCCTCACAGTCGTGAAAGTTGATCAAATTGCTTAGGCTTTCACTGATTGACTTACATTATGAGTTTCTAAAGCTTTTGGCTCTTCGATGCCAAAGAAGAGTCTTACGCATACAAGCAGGTTAACGGCAAAACTGCAAATGCAAAGGCAGGAACAACCTTTTTCTTAAGTGCATTAAACACACATACACACACACACTTCTGCTTTTTTCACAAGGAAGTTTGAAGGCGAAGAGTGGGGAGATGCAGAGCACTTCCTTGTTCACAGCTCTTTTGAAAGGCATTCATAAACGGCATGAACACACAGAACCCTTCAGGGTCACAGGAAGTGAGCCACGTGGTACAGTCTTAGTCGTTATCAGAGGGAGTTCATTTCTGTCACTCGATCACATTTCAACCTTAAACATGCCCCATAAGTCATTGAAATAAAAATGCTTGATTCTTGAGTGACTGCAAATAAACACTGATACATATCAACATAAATATGTGTTACACAGATATGCTGACAAGCAGAAGATGTGGACGTTTATGACAGAAATAGCTGGCTAAATGCAGTGGGTGTTGGAGTGTGGCTTTAAACATTTGAGAAAAAAAAACCAAGCATAAAAAAGTTTTTAAAAAATGTATTTACATAATATATGCCTCTTGGAAAACAAAAACATGTTACAGTGCATATTTTTCAAGGATATTTATTTCCTTTTTATTGAATGTGCCTTGTAGTGTTGACTTTGAGACTATGACTAGATAAGCATGTCCCCTACAGGGGACAAGAATGAATTGCCAGGAAGGAGGATAATTAGGAAGTTTAACCTGCTCCATAGGGTTTCCACATTCCAAATTAAACAGTACTGCGCCAAAATTAAACCACCTTTTGGGCTGTAGGTTGAAGGCTGAAATGTTATACCTCAGTGTTAACTGAGTCACACAAATTGTAACAAAAGAACACCAAATCTCACTCGCTCTCTCTCTCTCTCATATAGGTCGACCACATCCTGCTCATTAAGTACATCAGGCTTTGTTCTGCAAGAAAAACAAGGACCATTTTGACAAGGCTATTTTAAAATCAATATTAGTATTGCTTGATTAAAAACATAATAATAAAAATTGCCAGCCTACAATTAAAATCACCAACCCCTGAAAACTCAGGTGTGAAGTTACAACATCAAAGTGTTAAGTGTCCTTATTTGCCTTCTGCCAGACTGTGCCCACAGTAACCAGTTTGAAAGCCGTACAGGAGTGCAAGTCAATTTGAAAACCCTCTTGTGGTTTCCAAACTACCTTCAAATCGGGCTCACTCAAAAAATGCACAACGCAAAACATCTCCCTCTCCTCCAGTCCACAGGTCTTTGGATATCTGTTTAATGGCTGGCATTTATATAGCGCTTTTATCCAAAAAGATGTACAATTGATGCTTCTCATTCACCCATTCATACATGCATTCACACACCAACAGCGACCATGCAAGGCACCAACCAGCTCGTCAGGAGCATTTTGGACTTAGGTGTCTTGCTCAGGGACACCCAGAGTGGGATCAAACCGGCAACCCTCCGACTGCCAGACGACTGTTCTTACATTTCATATACGTATATAATGCACATACTGTATTTATGTATGTAAACATCAGATATTTGGGGCTGTTGGATAGTTGGTTTATAATGTCCCAAATTGTCTGTGCCAGTGCTGATTTTGGGCAGCAGGGAAGCAGTAGCCACAGGCCAGTGAAGGGGAGTTTATACACTCAGTGAGTAATTTATTATGAAGACCTGTACACCAGCTTGTTAATGCAATTATTTAATCAGCAAATCATTTAGCAGCAACTAAATGCATAAAAGCATGCAGACATGGTCAAGAGGTTCAGCTGTTTTTCAGACCAAATGTCAGAATGCGGTAGAATCCCGTGGGATTTTCACGCAGAACAGTCTCTAGAGTTTGCAGAGAAAAAACATCCAGTGAGCAGCAGTTCTGCAGACAGAAACACCTTAATGAGAGATGTCAGAGGAGAATGGCCAGACTGGTCTAAGCTGACAGGAAGGTGACAGTAATGCAGAAATAACCACACATTACAACAGTGGTATATATGCAGAAGAGCATCTCTGATCAAACAACACATCAAAACATTGAAGTGGATAGGCTACAGCAGCAGAATACAAACAAAGTAAAAAAATAAGTCTAAGAAATACCTAATAAAGTGCTTACTGAGTGAAGCTCAGACAGGTGTCATATGTCATAACACAAGATGGATTTCTAGAGGGTAAACCCAGCAACTGCTGACTGACAACATAGTAAGCAGCAGGTGGCAACGTGTTTCAAAAGAAAGCATCTCCACAAACAAAGTTTGCAACACTGCTGAAGTCACAAATTTCACACAAATACACACACACTCACTCCAGGCACACCACTCACATTCATACGCTCTCTCACACACATACACATGCAGATTCTAACTATACACACACATACATACCGTCTCTCTACACACACACACTCTTTTGCTCTCTATCTCTCTCTCTCTCTTTACACACACACACAGATACACAAATGCATGCACACACACGCACACAAGCTCTGGCCCAACTTGGATGATGATGTACAGGAAGCCACCGGTGCGCTTCGGCAGAAGCACAACAGGCCTAAGAGAGTCGCGAGGAAAAAGGCCCCCAATTCACAAACCAGAACAAAACAACAAATGAACAAAACAGAAAGAAGAAGAAACAGAGAAGATGAAGAAAGAAGAAAAGAAGAAGAAAGAGGAACAGACTCAGGAGAGCTCAGAAGGACTGGGAGTGCGGGGGGAAGAGGACTGAGAGAGGCGACGGAGACCAGCCGTGCCACAGAGTAACCGAGACAGAGAGGGAGAGACGGTCGCCGTGTCCCTGCCCTGCCGGCCCACCCCCCACCGGCCCTCACTGCCCCCGCTGCCTCCCATGAACAAGTGTCTGTACTCACCCTGAGGTGTGGAGTCCTCCATCTCCTCCGATCTGTGCTGCTTCCTGTGTCAGCCTCCCGCCCTCTCTCTCTCTCTCTCTCTGCCTCTTTTTCACTCGTTCTCTCTCCTATGCCTCACTCCACATCTACGTGCCGCGGACCCTCGTACTCATCACTCCATTCGAGACCATCCTCTTGATCTGCTCTCTCACTTCCTCTCCTCTCTCACGCTCTCTTTCTCTCCCACTCACCCTTTCTCACTCTCAAGACAAACCCCTGCCAAACAAGATCACTTCAGACCAGAAGCGCAGAAGCTTCTCTTGGTTTCTGCACGCACACAAGTAAATGCTTGCGTACATATGCGCATGCACGCACACTCACAGGGGAAAAAGGGTTGTGGGTGTTTTTGATCTCTTACTGTCCCTGACTGTGACAGTTTCCCTCCCTCTCTCTCTCTCTCTCTCTCTCTCTCTCTCTCTCTCTCTCGCTCTGAAAGAGCTGTGTCAGTCTCCCTCCCACAGCATTGGTTGAGGTTGCCCAATACTCTTTCACCAGTACACACACAAACACACACATACGCATGCACACACACACACACACACACACACACACACACAGAGGAAGCATGGCTGCACTGTAGGACCTATCCTATCCACACCTATCCACTCATCCTCTTTCAGCAGAATGTGTGACTACACTTATTAGTACTTTGTGCATGTCTGTGTGTATGTGCATGCAATAGTGCATATTCGCATAAATGTGAGTGCACACTTGCCAAAGACATAAGTGTTCAGTTGTCTTGAGTAAATAATTTGGTTAAATAAGTATTATTTGCATTATCTTCTTCTTAATTTACCCTACGGTATCTGAACAAAATTATTTTCTCTATAGAGCATGGCTGCCCAACCCTGTTTCTGCAGAAATACCATCCTTTAGGTTTTAACCTACAGGAAGGTCGATCTCCAGGAACAGTGTTGGGTAGCCAACAAGAGTGCACCCCCTTCTGGCGGATATACATATTGCAGATGTAGTGGGGAAGCAAACGGGAGGCTAACCTTGCAGAGAGAGTCGCAGGGCAGAGAAAGCATGGCAGAGTGGCGGGTAGTTTAAGGATGGGTAACATTCAATTAGAGGCTGGAGGGAGTCCCACAGGCCCTGGAGTCCATCGTTCACTTGCATCTGGGGTGGACCACGAAGGTCTGACTCTGAGATGGAGAGGGGGAAGGAAACAGGTAGGGGAACATACAGACAGACAGACAGACCAAGACAAATAGTTGAACAATGGATGCTACAGCATGACAAAATCGGAAGAAAAAAAAAGCATGATCATGCACATCACATTTTTCACTGTTCAGCCTGACATAAAACGAGGTGTCTATCCGTGTAATTACACAGTATAGCGCATTAAAGACTCTAAGTGATAAAGGGTTTCTGAGTCAGAGCGCAGCTAGTGAACTCAGATTTGTCTGCATAAATAGGTCTATATCACTTATTTATGCTGCCCCGACATGAAACCGTGCCCGTTATTTCGTTAAACGAATGAGTAGCATTTCTGCATACCCTACTAGCGGGAAGTATCGCAGCATCCACGTACAAGGCGTCGCGCTTTATTAAAATAACAAGGTTTTCGACAGCACTAGGTTATCTGACTGCGACATTACGATACAATCACCTCATAACTCAGGTCTACAGCAAATCTTATAAGAACTGCGGGCAGAATGCTGCAGCCAACATAGATCTACAGATAACGGAAACAAAAGAAGTTCACTAGATGCATTTAGGCTATTCACCACAAAAAGTAGACTGGTCAATATATGCAACTAAAAAATGTAGCTCACATATTTAGATTTGGAAGAAGCATTCGGCCTAGACTACAGGAGAATGGCACAGGCTAAACAATAATAATAATAATAATAATAATAATAATAATAATAATAATAATAATAATAATAATATATTATTATTACTATCGGCTATTATTATTATACAATAATAATATTCTAATAATAATACAATTAAATAAATAAATAAAATGTACTATTATTAATACCGTCGGTAACTTACCGTGACAACGCAAGAAAAGTTGTCTCAGTTGTTTAATGTTATCGGCCACTCTCCGAAGTCTCGCGACCGTCCACAGGAGCTTGCGGGAGACATCACAGGTCCCCTGTGAACCCAGAGATGAAGTCTCCAGTCCAGACTCGGGGAGAGAATACATGACGTGCCGCAAACCACAAATACTGGTCTCTGGTGACTGACCGCCGTCGCTTTCGGGTGCGTTTGGGTCCGCAAATGACATGTTCCTGATTACATTTAATGGTTTACAGTCAGTAAAATGTAAAACTAGCCTACATGACTGGTTTAGACTCTGGAGTTGTCACACCTGGAACTTGTCCCGGAAACGTCAAGGTGTCTCAGCCCGTCCAACCCTGGTTCTGTCACCTGTGACAACGTATGCACACAGTGACCAGGCACAGGTAGAACCGTAGTGGCATGCCTACTTGGATACTTAAGCAACATTTCCAATTCCGGCTTTCGGAATTGAAACTCAAGTTAAAATATCTCACATTTCCCTTTTAAAGTGTATCATCCATTTAGAAGTACAGGTGAAAAAGAACGCCCTGAAGTATCCAGAGCAAATGTTCCCCGTTTTTGTCCGTCGGCTGGCTTTCAAAATTGAGCAACCTATGGTGCAACGCTTTATCCTACTTTATTGTAATACTTGGATAGACGTCATTACCCAGACTGTACTACTAATGCCGGCAATACTCTCTTGTTCAACTAAGCATCTTGTCCAACCACATTCCCCACTCGCAACATTCTTGGCGCCCTCTCAACCCTTGTTAGAGTTTTAATTGTATCGAAGTAAAAATAACAGGGCAGTCGCGTTACTCCAAGAGCCAACCCCCAAAGTTAGGCTACGCCGAAGAACGTTTCAACCATAGCAAAACGTCACACTTCTTGCTCTACCCGCATGCATGAGGCGACATTGGCTCAGGAGATAACAGCAGACGTCTGGTTCGATCCCGCCCTGGGTGTGTCGAAGTGTCCCTGAGCAAGACACCTGACCCCTGCTGAGCTGGTTGGTGCCCTGCATGGCAGCCAATCGCCGTTGGTGTGTGAGTGTGTGCATGAATGTTTGAATGAGCGCTTTAAATAAAGGCGCTATATAAATGCCAAGCATTTACCATGTACATAATATTGCACAATACGCTCTATTTAAATGGTAATCATTTGACTAAAACGATGAATGTATTCTTAAATATAGAAATATAACTTATTCTAGGAATTTAATAGGTTTGGGATGGTTTTGGTGCATAACAAAGGAGAAACCTTAACACTACAATCACGTACAAGCAGACACTTATCCAGAGAAAGATAGACTAGTGTGGAACATCAACTGTTACTCAAAAGAATACAAAAATGTGATAACCTAGAAAGCACAGAGGCCCATTTATAATCAATAAGTGCAATGTGAACATAATTTGTGGCAAAAATGCATTTCTTGGATTAAGTACATATATTTTGTCATAAAGCCAATCCATTTAATCTATTTGTAAGGAGGTAATATTGGTGTGGGGTAAATAGCTGGCAGTGGGGGGTAGCAGCAGGGTGTGGGGGTAACGGGAAAGGCTAGGGAGCAAAAAGGAGCAGAGGGGTTGGAACTGCTCTGCCTATGTGGGGGAAATGTCAGAGACCAGCAAAACACAAGTAAGTTAGCCAGATTCAGCTTGTGATGATGTGACGGTTTAATTAAATGTTTCTGCCCTTGGGTGATGCCAGCGGCATCTTCAGCCACTGACACACTGCCAAATTCAGGGAGGTACTGTGGGTTTTTATGTCAGAGGAAGACCACAAACATACCATTCCCCACCTAGTCAACCCACAATGCAATACACTTGCTCTTTGTATTGAGAAGTCTATGGTTATATTGTCTGTGAAATCCTGGATTTATTGTAAGTCTACTAATGGGTGTCTGTAGGTTTGTTCTGATACATGATTATGTACCGACTGTGTGTGTGTGTGTGTGTGGGGGGGGGGGGGGGGGGGCCTCACTGAGGACAATAGAGCTCTCTTATTCACCCTCTTTCCTGCATTACCGCATTTTCACGGACTGACATCTGACATCCATAAAGAACCCATAAAAAGAATATAAATTAAAAACGGTTGACGCAGACACTACTCTGGTTTAACCGATGCAGCATTCAGTGACTCCCCCATTCCTGGATGGTAATATCACTTCATTTGCGTATTCACAACTGCAGTTCAGTAGGTAATACTAGATATATAGTGTTATATTCAAGATGACACCAAACTGATTTCACAGCTCTTGTCCCAAAGTAAAACATCAGAAGGTGAAATGATCTGAATGATGTACAGCCCTGCAGTAATAGCATATTGCCACTAGAGGTGCAGCAGAGCACCGTGAGCAAAGTAAACCCAGTTCAACTCTTGTTCAATTTGTGTTCAGAACAAAGGTATCTTTCATTGAAGGCACACGTCAGAAGTTATTTTTCCACTGGTGAAAATCAGCAAGCCTAGTGCATTGGTGTCTTCAGTCAGTGAACTATTAATTTGATCATAGACAGAACAATTAGGTACTACAGCTGGCAACCTCATAGTTTAAAAAGTTTTAATTCTTTGGCAAGAAGGCACATTTGTGAAAATAAAAAAAGTGACAAAAAGGTCATGCAAATCTTCCTCTCTGTCCCTCAGACCTGCTTTTCATAATCAGAGGGGAGCATCAGTCCTGTCCACACCAGACGAGTATGACTTATTCAATGCACAGTCCTCAGGAGACAGAAGTTTCTTGATGCCTGGGGTGGGGTGGGGATGGGATTCCAAGTTCTGTCTTTGTTCAGCCATAAACTCTAGGGAGTTGGTTGGTGTCTATCTGGGATCCAGCCGGAGTGAAGGCATCCCAGAGGGACGAGGGACAATATGGGAAAGAGGCCCCTTTCCATGAGGTGCCTCCAGACCGGAACAGATGCACAGGGGAAACTGAATACACTGCAAAGGGTCTGCACCATCCCTCCATTGCTCTTGTGTTCAGCGGAGATCTTCTGGCTGTTCCCATTTCCAACAGCTCTCCAACAAACCGACCTGACAGAAATCAATCCCTTTAATTTATATAAATGCTGGTGGGGGTGAATAAAAGTCCTGACCACACAAAAATAAAAAATAAAAAGAACAAGCAGGATCATCATTGTTGGACAGACACATCTCATTAATGCAATATGTTCCAATCAGATGGATTCCATCAATGCATTGTAGTCCAATGCACTCTGGGCCAGTCAGATTCATTCCGTCAATGCACTATGGTCTAATCAAATGATTTCTATCAATGCATTGTGGTCCAATCATAAGTTTTCCATTAATGCACAGTGCTCAAAGTTGTAATATCAAGGGCCAAAAGCACAGCAGTCTCCTTACTGCCAGTGTATCCTGATTCAGACAGAAAAATGTCAGAGAAAAAATCTGAAATCTGAAATCTGAAATGCAATGGAATCTGAAATGCAATGAAATTAGCATAAAAGTAGCAAAGAGTTACTTTTTCAACTCTAAAAGCAAAGATGACAATCCCTTGTCAAGAGTCACAAACAACTTTGGGGGGAGTAAAAAGAAAAAGGGGAAAAAATAAAACTGGACCAAAACAAGGCAGTTAAAACTGTGTGGTGAGGTGAAAAAAAAGAACCAAAACAAAGGAGAGGCAGTCCATAAGGGGTGGCGGTGTGGGGGGGTTGGGGTTTAGTATCGCCCAAAAGTAACCCCCGTTGTAAAAATGACAAAAACAGAAGGATTAAAAGCTGCTGAACGCCCCCTCTCCCCTCTGTCTCTCTCACGCTCCCGCTCTGTGGTAGACATCATAGCTCGTCGCGAGCGGTGCTGTCCAGGGCCGACTGCAGCACGTCACTGTTCTGGGCCTCCGTGCTGATCTCCTCCTGCTCCTGGGTCTTGCGTGACTTTGCCCGGTCCCAGTCCGTCCGGACAGCCTCATTGTCCCAGACGGTGGAGGTCTCTGTGTCACTGATGTAGCCTGTGTCGCCCGTGTAGTGCGTGGGGTACACCAGCAAGGGCTCAGCGGAAAACGCCTTCAGATCCCGCGTCTCAAACTGGTCCATGTAATCAGAGCTGGGGGGGAGAGGAGAGGTCAATCAAAACTGAAGATTAATAAACCCAAATTCCTTTTCGTCTCACAATTTGTCCCCAGTCAAACCACTTTCACCACACAAATTTCCCCTCCCCAATCATTTCACCCCATCTGAAATTTGGGCTCTGCTGAAGCCTGTTTCAGAAAAGCTCCTCCAAAGCTTGTGCTGCCCAAAAGTGCGGAGTTCCTTAACAGCCACTATGTTGGAAGAGTGCAGTTCCAAGTGAAGCTGCTGGAGGTAGACTACTGGCAACTAACTGAAAGCACCCCTCCAATAATTTGTGAGACACAGACAATCCCACCAACACTAACACTGCCAATTTATCCCCCACCCTGTGAGGTCTACTGGATGTCACGACACCATCATCAGACCTCAGGATTCATCCAAGCACAGGTACGCAACATTTCAACACACGAGCCACCAAACTGGAGAGGAGGAAGGAGAGTTGGAGATAGAGAAGGGGTGAGAAGAGCAGGAGCAGATGGAGCATTGCGGCCGTCAGACCTGGACCTACGTACACAGGATGCTTATCGAACATGATAGGAAGGAACTCATCCACCGGCAGCATCTTCTTCAGAGGCTCCACCTTCAGGAGCTTTTTGGCACCCTGTAAGGACATCATGTATCCAAGGGTCCAATACGAGTAGTCTGCCACCACCAGGTTGTGGATGTTGGGCACGGATTTCTCCGGGTGATCCACCTGCATCCTCTTCCTCCCGATATAACTAATAGGGAGGGATGGAAAGAAAAATGGAGGGAGAGAGGGAGAGGTGCATGGACAGGATTACAGATGGGGAGGGAGGGAGTGGTTGAGAGTGGGTAGAATGGTTTTCCATTCTCTGTGGAATCAAATGCTGGATGATGAAGAACTTCTCTCGAGTGAATTTAAGTTTGTTACAACGTGCAAGGTGAGAGACAAACTCAGAACATTCAGGCTGTCTTTACTGAGAATATCTCTGAAAAACTAGCATGTGTGCTGTGTTTAAATACAGTCCTTAGTCATACAGTTGTGTTAAAAAATAAAATTAGTTCAGTAATTAAAAGTGAAGTTAAATCTTGAAAAATTTCTTCAGTTCAAGTGTTTGAGTTTGAAGAAAAAAATGTTGACACTGCCATTTTTTTTTACAGATTAATATTCCTTTTCTTTGCTTCCTGTAAAAGAATAATGCAGACCTGATGCAATTTGTTAATGCTTTGATTTGATTTGAATGTTTCCACTACATTTGAAATATGGAACTAAAAGCTATTAAAAAATATTTGCACTTTATTCCCATTGACATATGAAAGAGTTGAGAAGTGCCCGGTTGGAGCTGACTGGTCTTGTCTCTCTGCGAGGACCCTGGCTGAGCCATTCATCAAGGATGTGTCAGACCCCTGCCACAGACACTACAGAGGTGGTTTGCACAGACCTAATACAATGTATATATTCAAAG
Source organism: Conger conger (assembly GCF_963514075.1). NCBI lineage: Eukaryota > Metazoa > Chordata > Actinopteri > Anguilliformes > Congridae > Conger > Conger conger. The sequence goes on from NC_083775.1 coordinate 19,876,230, forward strand.
TCCTGATAAATATAAAATGTGAGAACCTATGAATGGAGAAATAGAAAATGGGAGAGAAGGTGTCCAAGCCAAGCCACTTCAAATGTTCTTCATATCACAGTACACAGTACATTTTTGTCTAACTGTGGACACATGGGTGAGATTAAAGAGTTCAGTGTCTAAAGCACAAGCTGCTCATTGTTTTCATAATGGCAGCACTGGAACAAACCTGAACCCCTGACCTCATTCAAGTATGGTAGTCAAATTCCTGCTCAGCTCAACCTGGTCCCACTGTCACCCCCAGAAATAAGAGCCAGGCTCTGTCACAGCATTACTGTCAGACCTGGGCTCTGCCAGCAAACTTACCAAGTCTAAAGAAATTATGGCCATGTATTAGGAATAAAAAGAAAAATTGCACCACATCATATATTAATAAGGTGTACTCTGTACACTGAGCTGGGCTCTGCGAGCCGTACTCACATGAGGTCCCAGTCCAGGCCTTCACTCTGTAACTCCTTCATCAGGTTCTGCAGGCGGCGCTTGAAGAACACCTCAAATCTCAGGTCATCCTCAATCACCAGGGAGGCCTTCAGGCCCCGCTCTACAATCTAAACACAGAGCCACGGTACAGACGTATGCACAAAGAGCGACTCCCCTGGGTCCCAGTGGATCCCTGTGTACTGCTCTGCATTTAGTCTCAAAGCCTGGGGCTGCCCCATGATGCTCACCTCTTTCCAGATGTTGTAGTGGGAGAGGAAGCAACCCAGCTCTCCCTTTGTGAGGGGCCGGCCATGGTAGGGATCACTGTACCCTGGGAGCATGTGTATGCCCATGGCATTGACCTGGCTGACATTCATTGCACTGACAGAGGGAGGAGGAGAGAGGGGGAAACAGAGAGAGAAAGAGGGGGAAGAAAGAAGGCAGAGGAGAGGGGCGAGGGATGGATAAAAAAAATGATTTAAAGGAAACAATTCAGACTAAAGCAGACTTTTCAAATCAGATATGAGATAATAAACATACAGCACACAGAAGTTGTTAGGCCCTGCTTCCTAAGATAGACTCCTAAGAGTTAGAAAAATTCATCCTGATTGTGACAAGTTTTTCGATATTATTATATAAAAGGTTTTATTCAGTTCCATTCACACTTGCGTGTTATTTTCCATCCGACCAGAGCTGAAGCTAAGGAGATGCCAAGACATTACTGGCCAGGTCCGATAATCGACTGCTAGAGGCCTTCAGTGAAAAGCAAAAAGGAGTACGAGACATAACACTTGCAGCTGGCGAGTGAAGAGAACAGCTTTTACTTTTCCACAGAACGAGCTGGTTGTCCTTGGTTACGACATAAACATGGCTGCACAGCCACTCTGGGAGAGTAAAGATTCTAAACCAGCTGAGAGTAATTTTTATGTATGCTGAAGTTACAGATATTGTTCCATTTCTGCAGAAATATTGTACACATAAACCTATCAAGCATTCCTCACATGTCTTCCTGATCCTTGGACAAGGGAAATGACTTTGTGCCAAACTTGATACACAGGCAGGTACTGTTGAGGAAGTTGGTATGTAAATTTATCTTTAAAGCTTTACTCCAAGGTTTTTATATTCAGACATTTCTGCGTTTCTTTTGCCTTAAGCTTCCAGAGTTCATCACTGCCTATGTCTGAGAAGCTGTGGACCAACACCATTGGAATTGTTTTATCAGGGCAAATTTGAAGGCTGATTCTGTCAAAGCAAAACTGAATTTTTAAAATAGGTAGCTTGAGAAAATGAATTAAAAAATAGCCTTTAATTAATCACACTCACTAAAGAGTCTATTGACTGATGAATGTTCATAGGCCTCAGTTTATCAACAGCACTACCAACTCAGGCCGTGCCTCAAGTACCTCCGGTACCCAAACCCCACCCCCCCAATCCCAGTTTGCGGTCTCACTCCGAAGTTGTGCACGGGAGTTCCGGGCCGAGGTGACGTACTTGCCGTCCACTGCGGGGATGACCTTGCAGGCGATCTCTTGCTCGTAGAGAGTGCGGAGCATGCGCTCCCTCCGGTCGGTGCGGCGCTGCAGGTTGATCATGAACACCTGCGGAGGCACACCCTCCATCAGCACAACCAGCGACGTAGAAATGCACAAACACGTCCGACCTGGACAGGCCGCCACTGCATGGCAGGGCACAAACACATCGTTCACTCACACGCTCATACATACAGGCAATTTAACGGACTACTGCATGTCTTTGGACTGGGAGGAAATTGGGAGTACAGGCCAAGCAAAAGAAAAGGGCATTTGAATACACAGTATGGTAAATAAACCACCCTCCCCCCCAACAGACTCTTCTGACCTCATCGAATCCGATCTTGTCTGCCTGCTTGGTTGGGGCCGATATGAAATTGGAAGGGTCCAACGGGGGGTTTCGCACTGCAGAGAGGAGAAGAGACCATGATAAGGAAGAGGTGAGGGTCACTTCAATTTATATTGGGGATTTAAGACCCTACCACAGATTCTATTCGGCCAGATACTCAATTCTGTATTCTTTGAAAGTACTGCTTCGCTACTGTTGAAACTGAAGGATTCCAATTTAATCTCCAAAAATTGAAGGGCAAGGCCAATACATAACATCTCTGTATTTAACAGATGCACTCATACACCTTCTTTTTTTCTTTTCTTTACATACACATTCGATTTATTCAGCTTAAATACCTTGCTTAAGGGTACAACACCAGTGCCCTAGCTGGAAATCTACCCCACAACCTTTCAATTACAAGGCCAGTTCCCTGAACCATTATACTACACTGTCATCCCAAATGCGTGTAGCTACAAAAGTACAATACTATCATGCACGTTGTCAAGTAACGTAACATGTCACAGTGATAAAAAATAAAATAAAAAGACAGAACCAATGAAGGAATCAGAGTATCTGTGGAGGTCTATCAAATATTTGGCTGTTTTCGAAACTAATGACAATAAGCCTGAAATTTAGTATGAGTAGTATGCTAGTGCACGGTTTTGAACACCGCATACGATCCTACGCTTACTTCATGACCTATAACCCCTCACTCTCCTCTGCCCTCTGACCTCATGCTCACCTGCGACCTCCAGCAGTGTGTGCAGGAAGCTGTCGGCCTCGTCTTTCAGGGTGCTATGAGAGCGCAAGGGGACGGGGAAGTACCCATAATTCTCTCTGTTACATATGAACATCTGCACATCTGAGAGACAAAGAGAGAAAGAGAATAAAACTGTAAAACGTAACAATCATGTTACACCAAGAAATTCACAAATAAAAAAATGAGACTGTTTTTGTTACTTATCCATTCTCAACTCTTGAATTACAAAAATATATATAAACCGAGAGGGAGGGAGACAAAGGCAATAGGGAGGGGTCGTTCTCTGTTCAGAGTGAGCAAAACAATGGCTGGGAGTGATACGCACGGGACAGAGGGACAGAGATGGGAAGAGAAAGAGAAGAGGTTAATAAGTAGCACGACAGAGGAGATGAGAGAATGATCAGGTGAAAGAAAGGTGAGCAGGTGGAGAAAGTCAGAAAAGAGGAGAGCCAGGAAGAGAAGATGGATCAGTCTTCACTCTTCCCAACCTGCCATGCGCGCAGAGAATGCGAAGATGATGATGTCGTCGAAGGCCCAGGTGTAGTCAGGGTGGGGCGGGTGGAAGGCCAACTGGCGGGAGGCCTCCTTGCGCAGGTCCACCAGGAAGGTGGAGTGCACCATGGGAACGGCAAAGCAGCCCTTCCTCAACTGTTTCCTGATCGGCATGTACGCTGGAGTCCGCTTGTAGTAACCCTGAGGGCAGTGGCACAGATGAACATACGCACACAGGCGCACACATGCGCGCATGCTCAAACATATGTGCACACACATACATGCAAAGGCAGGCAGACAGACATAGACAGATGCAGACAGGAATAGATTGAGAGACAGACAGACATAGACAGGTACCTGAGAGGTCATGCCACACCAGAAGTTGGAGTAGGCTGCTCTGGACTCCAGCAAGGGAGCAACAATGGTCTTATTCTCCCTCATCAGCTCCCACACGGTGTCCTGATTGGTCAAGAGGTTATCGCAGTCCACGAGCTGAGGGGCGGAGCCAGACAAGGAAGAGTCAGCATTGGCCAGCGCTGAACAGAAGGGAGGGGTTAGATGATTAAAAGACTGATATCTGGTCCCCTGTGCCTATGTCAAATGAGCATTTGAACAATCATGTCATCTCACAAGCTTTGTAACCTGGTTCATCCCACAGGACTGAAGGTCAGTGGTATCTCTATGTCTTCCGCAATGATGAACGTCTACAGGGTAGGAACCTATGCATTAGGAACCACAGACCAGTGCAATTATGTTTCACTCTATTGCCGTTGGGAGGGGAGGGGGAGAGTTTTGCAAACAAACCAGGAAGTAGTCGGCCCACATCTCGCGGGCAGCTTCCAGGGCGGTCTGTCTCAGCTTCATCACGTGTGCATAGCGGTGGTTTGTCCAGTGCTTCGGCCCCGCCTCTTCCTCGTACTCTCTACAGAGACATGCCAGCCCGCACACACCGTCAGTTACCTCCACAAACAGTCACACACACCATCACTGTTACACACACACACCATTACAGTCGCAGACACATATACAGTACACTATCACACCCCGTGACAGTCGCCCACGCACAGACCATTGCAGTTACACACGCTGCTACAAAACACACACTCACCTGCTGTCTTCCTGAGGCCTCCACTCCACATAGTGATACAGACTCTGTACCTGGATCAGCCAGTCTCGCAGGATGGCTGTGGTGTTGTCCTCATTGTGGTCTGTAGCCACCCTGCAGGGACACCACACAAACAAGCATGTGGAAGTGGGTCACTGTCTGAAATTACATTCTCTCTCTCTCATTCCAACTGCAGACAGATCTATGGGGAGAGAAACAGACAACAGAGACAGAAAGAGGAGAGGACATAGGTAAGAAGAGACAAAGGGAAGGAGAGAGCGTAAATAAAGGACAAAGAGCAGACAGGGTGTGGAAACTGGCAGAATGCATGTCTGCAGGAGAGAGAGAGAGAGTCAGAGTGTCTGTATGTGCGTGAGAGATAATTTTATCCAATGAGCAGAAACTGGATTTCCTGTCTGCTCGGCCAAGTATCATCAAGGTGTGAGACCACTACAATTCGACGCTAAACACACACCCGTGTCCGATACGGTCTCTCTGCTCCTCGCTAAACACACACACTCCACACGCCAGGAATCTGTCTGTACGTCTGTCTCTCTGTTTGAAACCCCACAAGCCTCAAGTCCATGTCTTGTTATAATACCGTTTTATACAAGACAGGGTCTGTTGCCAGGGGAGCAAAAATATAGATATTTCACTGAGACAGAAACAGAAGCAAAGCACTGGCTTTCAATGATTGGGTGCACGGGTAGTGTCTGAATATCTCATTACTGAGAATATCTTGATTAAAACCTACTAAAAACAGATCTGTGTACAAGTTCCTGGAGTTAATTGGCTCATAAGTGCCACCTTTTGCGGGAAAAAGTGTGGGGAATTCAGGCTTGGCGACAGTGTAAACTCAGGTGCACACGTGTGTGTGTGTGTGTGTGTGTGTGTGTGTGTGTGTGTGTGTGTGTGTGAATGATAGAGAGAACATTCTGGTGGCGAGGGATGTGGGGACCTGGGGGGAAATGTTTCAGGGGTGCAGTAGTAAGACAAAAAGGTTTGTTCTTCATTACACATGGACCACACACACACACACACACACACACACACACACACACACACACACACACACACACACACTGCTCAGGGTACAACAAGGACTGCTATTATTACACTCCTGCTCTATTTCCTCTCAGTCCAGAGTCAGATTACTAGCCCTAAAAACAAATAACTTTTTGGATTTTGCAGGAGAGATGAGTAGGGCCAGTGCGGCAGTGGGGCAGTGGGGTGTTAACAACTCAGTCAAACAGCCCAGTTAACCTCAATGCCACATGCCAAACTGCTTGTTCTGTAGCCGGATTAAACAACAAAACAGCCATGCACAGCTCCCATCTACAATATTACTGATAGCAAAATATATATGGATGATTGAATGCTGTGTAACAAGGTATTTGTGGAGGGAAAATCTGGTCGGAATGGCCAAGCAATCAATCAATCAAAATCTATTCATAGTGCCAATTTTACAAATAATTTTGTCCCAAGAGACTTCACAGTCTACCTTAAGGTTATTATAGACAGGAGTACGTTATAGAGGCAGTACATATAAAAAAGTATGAACCTATAAATTAGGGGTTGAAAAAAGAATATGTCCTTTTGGATAGCTACCTGTAATGCGACACATAACTTGCATTCACGCCAAGTTATTTTTCTAATGAAACGTACGGGACATTTTGTTTAATGTTTTATTTCTGTTGAAGTTTATATGCTAATATTAGAGGGGGGTTGAAGCGCAACTACCGAACCGTTATACAAAACTAGTCGATTGATAAGCAAGGAGCATCTGTAACTGGACGTGCCTCAGCTGGTTTCATCATCAAAAGGGCGACCCTGCAAGAGATGCGAGTTTCCTTTAGCTGGTAACACGTAGTACCCTCAGTTCCCAGAAAAAAAGTAGTCACGTTAGCGGTTCTGTTGGAAGTATGGTCCCCCCCCTAAAATACCTATGTGAATAACGCCTGATGTTTTTTTGTTGTTGTTGTTGTTGTTTTTAGAAAACTAGAATTGTCGGAGACTCTGATATTGAAAAGTGAATCATTTTTTTAGCTGCAATGCAACCATTTGATAACAGCAGCACCACTCGCACTTCGCCAGCACTGCAAATGCTATTCCCAGTAGTAACAATAAACCGTTATTCATATCAGCTTCAAAATAAATAAAACTTATATATAAAGAAGAGATCCAAGGCATGCATCATCAAGCAAGTTATAACTAGGTACCATAACAAGTTCGCAAATAGCTATATTTCTAGCATCTGCAGCGTTATAAAATTAAGAATCATATTGGGTCTTACCACATGGCAATACGGTCCTTGGGATAGTTCAGTCGATCGATTGATCCAAGGAAATATGGCAAAGAGTGCTCCGAGTTTCGGCAAACGAGAGCAATTAGTATCCGAGGGGCAAGCAGCGGAGATTCGGGACTCCAACGCTCCTCGGGGAAGTATCCTTGGCTTAGCTCGGGGTACAGAAGCAGAGCAGAAAGCAGCCAAGTGAACCGAAGCATTGCAAAATTAAATTGAGCAGTAAATAGTTAAACTGCAATGACAATAACGTAAAAAGCTAAAGCGTAAAACACGGGAACACGAAAGTCTGCTAATAAACCAAGCTGGCGAGACGTGAGACCCCTGAATCGAATTAATAACCACCGACAGAAAATAAATCGGTGACAACTCCACAGCCGAACGATCTCAGGAAAGAATTAAAGGGGAGGTTCTACAACTGGGTCAAAGGCCACATAGGCGAGGATGGCTGCAGACTGTATACGTCATCAAAAGTTTGTTCCAGCCAAATGTCCCCCTTTTTTTCAAATAAATATAATTAAAGTAACTACGCGATTTTTTAACCACAGCTCAATAAAATAATAAAGTAATATAGTAATGTGGCAAAATATATTTGTATACTTTTATTTGGAATGATAATTTACATCAGCAATGGGCAAGGAGGGCTGCATCTGTTTATGGATTTGTGACAAACTTCTGCTCTTAATGATTTAATTAGCCCAATAATTACGAGCATGATCTGTCATTTTTAGCCAGCGGCTGATAAATATTATTTTCTTGTAACATTTTATTTTGGTCTAATTTATGAGCGAATCAGTCATGTGCCGCATAATTAGCTGCCAAATGACTAAAATGTAAAAATGTAATGATTGAGACAGGGTAACTGGTGGCAGCAAAATCCTGCATACACACCTCCAGGACTGGAGCTGCCCAACCCTGATCTGATTAATCTCAATGTGATGTGTGTGACGTATCTTATACCATAGGGCTTTGTCTCAGCTGATGCATAATATTAACCTTATTTAAATTGAGTATATTTAAGAATAAAAGTTATGCCACTACATTACAAACTTGCTCTAAATCATGGTTTTTTTTCATGGCTTTTTCATCATAACTCCAACCTCATTGTAACAAGCTGTTGATTATTCTAAAATAAAACACTACAATCCATTGATTAATCTACTCAACTCTGTGTCTGCGAGGATTTGCTTGAACCATGTGCTACACTACCTGATTTCACGAATTAGCTCATTATATGAGCTAAACCCCAACCCATGCCAAATCGAGGCCAACCCGTTAAGAAAAAGGCAGTGATGGTGAAAAAAGTGGTTCTTTTTCTCCTCCCTTTTGGAAAATGTTTTATTAAGAAAACAATTAAACAAATGGTAAGTGAAATTAGCTGATTCAAAACTGAAAGTAAAACTTTCAAAAGTCAGTTTTTGTGATATATTTGAATTCTACTTCTGTTCATATAACTTACATGTTTTTTTAGTTTCACTGTGTGTTTTACCTTAAACTTTTTCTTTACTTTAAATTTATGGCATTAATCTCAATCCTTATGCTGCAACTATATTCCTGGAGAGCCACAATCTCTGCTTGCTTTTGATTTTGCCTTAAAATCAGCAACCAATTCATCAACTGCGACAATCAAGAACGAAAACCAGCAGAGCCTGTGGCTCTCCAGGACCAAGGATACAGACCCCTACACTAGGCGTTTCAAGCCTCGTTCTGGTGAAACATACACGTGTGTCGACAGAACGAATTCGCCACTTCTTCGAGAAGGCGTGCTAATCCCTTTAAGAGTAGCTGCCCTGTGTAGAGGTGGAATGTGCACGAATCTATGATATGGGCGTGGCTGAATGATGCGCAAACTTACAGATTTACTATGATCTCGGTTACTTTATTCGAATTTAGAACAAGACTTTGCAAGGTTCAACGGGATAGGTGTTGTGTTTAAAAGTTGTTCTTTTTGACCCTCAAAGCTTATGTCACAAGAAATGTTTCATTGGGAATAAGACTGGAAACACATGGTGGTTCCGACTGTGATCATACCACCAGCTTTAAAATTGCTGTTGTAAATCGTGTGAAAAACATACTTACATTTCATTACAATTCAACGAGGAGAAAATTAGTTCCAGACTTTTCTTAAAAATAGTAACATTTTTGTTAACGAGCTCGTGGGTTGATCTGTTTGCAGTCGGGCATGCAAACACAACACTAGCCTGAGATTTTAGAAAGACATGTTGACAGAATCTACATTCCTGGACTCCTGTTAGAGCTTTGTTTGCCTGCGGTCAGGCACACAATGGACGGAGACGCGAAATTGAGGCCGGTCTCTCAGACCAACGCGAACTGAAATCGTGGAATTGGTACATAAACGAATATAACCCTCGGGTACACCCCTACAGGCGTACTGCCAGGACCGATGTGTAGCCGTTGCAGTTTTTTCTTCTTCTTGCTGTGCAGATTTCCAGTCTTATAATCAGTACAAAAATTATTTGAATTTTTTTTTTTTTTTTTTAAACGTTGGCTCTACATCCTACACACTTTCTTAGACCTATTCGACAGTAAATCAAACTAAAAGCTAAGGAATAAATGTTCTCAGTTTGCCTAGCTACAGTACACTAATTGGTTGGGACATAAACCAGCATACAGAACACGGCCTGCTATAGACTATAGGGCGTTTCATTTTCTCAAAACAAGTATTAGGTCACAGCTTGGCAAGAGTCCACACACGTCGTTTTCACTGCCTAAATTGGCTGCTAATTGAATGGAAACCACAAAACCCCATAGACATTCGCGATTACTTACTCCAGATTCTGTTGTGTTCAACATGCACAACTCCCATAATTGAATATTACATTGAGCAACCCATTTGAACTCATAGAAAATGCAAGTGAAGGAAAGCAACAGACACCTCTAATTCATAAGCATTAGGCCTGCTGTGTGGAACTGAGGCAGCCTGGTATATGCAGTGTCCATGGGAAACAGCTACAATCCTGGCTCACCCACAGCAGCCAGCTGTGTGTCCCTGCATGGTTTAGATATAAACCATGCAACTTCTAGAGAAGAGATTCCTCATTCTTTCCCAAAACAGAGGGGCAACAGGTTAGGATATGCAGTTTATGAACAGCATTGTGTGTGTTTGCAGGATGTAAGGTTGTATAGGATCTGTAAACAAGCAAGCACATTCACTCACACACACACACACACACACACACACACACACACACACACACACACACACACACACACACAGGTTCTTAAACAAGGCTATTCATGTTTCTATTTTCCAGTTTTCCAGTGTTTACTAAGATATTAAGAAACTGCAGATGGCCTGTGACACATTTCCTGTTCCTCCGGTTTCACTTGCCACTGGTGGACAGGACTGGTGTCTGTCCCTTCAGTGTCTCATTAGTGGAGCCAGAAGTGCTACAGTTCATTAATACAACCTCCACTCCTACAGAGGAAAACGTATTTATGTTTATTCAGGTTTACAGTAAAAGATAAAACAGAGAAGCAGAGTACAGTTTCGAACATGGTTGTTTATTCCAGAGCACTCTCATTTCAATACTACACAACCTATATAAAAAAAAATCATAAATTTGGAATGGATTGAAAAATAAGTGCCTATTCTTTCCAGAACCTTCCCAACAAATTGCCAAATGAACAACCAGATGGATTGCAAACCAGGGAAATAAAGTCTACAGGAAGTAACAAGGTCCACAAGCTTCACTGCTGTGTGCAACACATAATTTACACGAGCTCGACAAGTTTTTTCGGTGTTGATTTCAAGTAGTTTATATTTGCTTTCTCTCAGAATTTGCAAAGTGCTTTGGACGCTTCTAACATTGCTACAGATACCACGTTCCTCTCTCTGGCTCCCCCTGGTGGTGTTTTAGAGGTGTGCACCAGAAGCTGGTCTCTCCACCTGGAGGGTCAGGGCGGCTGCAGCTGGTTCGTCCAGGAGCCAGAGGAGCTCTCCCTTGCTGGGCGTTACCCTTGCTGCAGGCAGGAGTGGGCCTTCCCCGCCCTCCAGGACCCGCTGGTGGAAACAGAGAACTAGTCAGACCATTGACTAACATTCTCTCGTAATCTGAGAAATGCCTTAACGCCAATCCTCGGGAAGTCAGTGTTTTAAGATAAGTCACAGAACATTCTCAATGTTAAGTGTATTCCCAGAGAAGTAAGCAATGCTCATGGCCACATGTAGCAACATGTTAATTCAGCAATTTACATGATATTAGGGGCTTTCAGCAGAGAGCACCTCACCTTCAGCACAGAGGCTTTGCTGCCCCCAGTTGACACAAAGGCCACACAGCGGGCAGCATTGACCACAGGCAGCGTCAGGGTGACTCGTTGAGGAGGGGGCTTGGGCGAGTCGCTGATGGGGGCCACCGTCTTCTGGCTCTCCTGTCAGGATCAAAGTAAAAGGAAGAAACGTGGATTCGGCCCATTGCATATGCAAATGAGAATTCCTGTGCGATCAGTGTGTTGCACAACACCGTACTGCAGGGATCAACCCATCACAGTCCTGGAGAGCCAAGAAATGCTGGTTTTCAACCCTCCCGTTACAGGTCAGGTGTGAAGACAGTCTGGCCAATCAGTAGCAGTAATTGTTCAGATAATTACCCTGGAGAAAATAAAACCAGGCCTGGGTTTGGATTTCAGGGCCAGATTTGAGAATCCTTGCCTCTACAGCATGGGGAGAGCTATAATATAAAAACAGAATGGAGTTGGGTGTAGTTCATGTGTACCTCCAACAGGGGGTGATCTGGGAAGAGTGAGCAGGTGTGTCCATCAGGGCCCATCCCCAGGAGCAGCAGGTCAAATACAGGGATTGCTTCACCAGGGAAGCTCTAAGGAAAGATAATGCACAAACCCTCACTGCATACTGAACACATGTTCACATACTGGGCGAGTCAAGAACATGCATTTACCTCGCTCAGTTTGCGAGCGTAATCCTCTGCACACTCTTGTACAGGTAAAGTGGGGTTGATGGCCAGAACTCCACTCTCAGGAATATTGACTTTGGATAAAAGCTGATCCTGAAGCAAAAAACAAGAGTCTTTTTTTACATGCTGCTTTTGTTGTTGGTTAGTACATCTAAATTCAGTGAACGGACCATAGCCATTAAATACGCCCCACATGAGATACTCTTCGGACCCAATACTGATGCATCTAAGGGGCCCAAAGTGCCACTGCCATTACCTTGTACAGCCCATAAGTGCTTTCTGGGTCACTGAAAGGAACCACCCTCTCGTCGCAGAAGCCCACGACCCAACGGCTGCAGTCCAGGTTCGGCAAGGCGGTCAGCTCCTTGCTCAACATGCCCACCAGGCTGCCTCCCGACACACCCATGGAGAAGCGGCCCCTGGCCGACCCACAGGCCTGATCTGCTCTCGCGGTGACCAGCCGAGCCAGCGCCGGACCTAGCTCCGCTGCAGATGGGAACACCAGGACCCTACGACTGGACATGTCTGAGGAACGGGAGGAGGGAGGGCGTGTCAGAAGTAACAAGACAGAACAAGGCAGAGGGGTGACGACTCTCTTACAGACTGTCTGCAGTGGCCTTGCAGAGGGAGGCAGTTTTGCAGCTAATAAGCTTGCAAGGCATGCAGTGGGAGAAGTTCAGGGGATATGACAGAAATGGGGAAGTTCAGGGGATATGACTGAAATGAGGAAGTACAGGGGATATGACAGAAATGAGGAAGGACATTTACATCACAAACATTGTGGAAATAGCAAAAAAATTTGCCCATGTGTGAACAGGGCCAGTTTTTTTATTATATTATTGTCCCTTTCCCCACCCACCGTACAATTCACTTAGATTTAGCGGAATTTAATTTATTTGTGGCAAGGTGACATTTGCAGCCATCTCGTAAGAAGAAATTGCCTGAGCTGAACTTGGTTCAAGTGAGGGTTGGCGAGCAGACAGCAGGGAAAAGATTAACTGGAGTACAAGGTAGAAACGGAAATTGAAAACGAGGCTCGCATCCTTTTCTGGTTTCTGTAAATGAAGTTCTAGTCGCGTAGGAATATGCGATCCCCGTTAGGCGTACACTTATCTAAATAACTTGTTGTAGGCTATACAGCAAGTCGAAAGTTACTGCTTATGTACGTCTTCTGTCTCCAAGCATTTTTCTGAATTACTAATGAAACACTGTCACTGACACTACAACTCCCCATTCAAAGCTAGCTAAGAGTCTGAGAAGCTTAGATGCTAATTCGTACAGGTCAGGTAGCTTGTAATAAACACACATCATTACAATTGCTTTTAAATGAACAGTTCAGCCATTTACAACAGTTTTACAGAGAAAATATTCGATGGCAATTCACGCACATTTACCTTTTTTGTTTGACAGTGTAAGCTACGTTGAGCAGATCACGCGAAGGCAGCTGCAGCAAGCTACTTCCGGCAGAGTTTCCTTTTCGAGTTTCAAAATAAAAGCACAATGAAAAGCTTTTGAAAACAATATTTTCTGAATTATTCATGACTGCCCGAGACCAATAAACGCGTCCATAAAGAAAAACACGTGCCTTCAACGTGGGCGTGAATATTTCAGATACATTTGATATATAGTGTTCTAGAGCTTCCAACATAAGACAAACTGTTGAAAGAGTACATTTTTTCAGTTAGTCTGATCTATAACCATTATAATTCAGCTGTCAGTAGTTGGCATTAACCAATAAAACATAGATATTTATTGGGATATGGGCCACATTGTACATACAAAACACAAACAGATGAAGGAGTGTTTGATGAAGGATGATCAATTGAAGCACATCAGTTTGGATTAGACTTGGACCTGCACATAGTGGTGATGGAGAGTGCCTTTAAACCCACAATGGTCCCATGCCTGTTATTTTGCAAATTTGGAAGACAAATTGTATTTTCTGGCCTGTTCTGGCTGCAGTGCCATCCATCAGTTTGAGAGAGACATGGGTAGTGCCCCAACACCTCTGCTTCTTCACACCCCAGAGTCCAACAGAGCTGCACAGTCATTCCATTTTAATATAGGACAGACTCTATGAGCCCAATCAGAACAGGTATGTCATGAGGTTGGGCCTACAACCCTCCCTGCGAAAGAGCACTGAGCACTGCTATGGTCTGGATTCAGTCCCAGCCAAATAGAGTGCATCCACTACAATGGTATGAGATGAGCTACCCAGCAGCCACTGAGCCTGTTTTAAGTCACCAGTTTTTAGATAGGATCACCCAATCAGCACCCCATTTCTTTTACATAAATATGTCTACATTTGGGCGGCACAGATGGTGCAGTGGGTAGCACTGCCGCCTCACAGCAAGGAGGGTTCAAATCCCTGTCGGCCGGGGCCTCTCTGTGCGGAGTTTGCATGTTGTCCCCGTGTCTGCGTGGGTTTCCTCCGAGTGCTCCGGTTTCCTCCCACAGTCCAAAGACATGCAGGTTAGGCTGACTGGAGAGTCTAAATTGACCATAGGTATGAGTGTGTGAGTGAATGGTGTGTGTGCCCTGTGATGGACTGGCGACCTGTCCAGGGTGTATTCCTGCCTTTCGCCCAATGTATGCTGGGATAGGCTCCAGCCCCCCTGCGACCCTGTTCAGGATAAGCGGGTTAAGATAATGGATGGATGGATGGATGTCTACATTTGCGAAACAGCTGACACATATCCAATACTCATTCTTGTGTCATTCTTGTCTCATTCGTGTACTTTAAATAATGTCACACAAATTGACACCATGAATTTAATTCCTCACATACTGTGAAGGAAACCGACTTACTAGTGAATGATAGCAAAACAAAATCTAATAGTTTCATCATAATGAAACAAAATTTAAAGAAGAAAAATCAAGCAAAAAAAACATTGGTTTAAGCATACTTTTTTCTTCTGCCGTTATACATACACTAATACAGGAGTAGGTTTTTGAATAATTTATGAATACCTCTGACAAGAACAAAATACATTCGTATCGAATTCAATTCAATTGTGATGTAGTGAAGAGGTAGCTCCTATACTATGCATGGTTAGAAAGGTTGCTCCTGATTAGATTTCTTGAAAATGACATTTATTTTGAAAAACTTTTCCATGATGTTCAGAGAAAGTATTTCACATCGACCGCCTTCATTTCTATTCTCACCATTGTAAACTACGCTTAACCAATGGCTCTGATTAAAAGTTGATGTGAAACTGTTCAGTCACTGAAAACAGCCAAATTATGTAATTCTCTTCGTTTCTACGTTACGTCCAGCTGTAAAAAGTTTATTTTACTTTCATGGCTTTATGCTGTAAGTGGAGCAAAAGCTCATCAACTTTCTTTCATATAAAGGAGGGACATTTTTTATTATAATGTCGACTTCTGTCACGTTGAACTTGCGAACACGGGTGGTCTCCATCCTGGACGTACTGGCTAAATCAGCAATAGCAGAAATCAGTAAAGTCATCGACGAAGGCACCGAAGAGTTGCGTTTGGAAATGTCTCGGAGTAAGAAAGAGAATACAACGCTTAAACGGAGATTACTGCTAATGGAGAAGCATCTACAATCAGCTCGAAGACATGGAAAAATAAGAGCGATAGAGAGAGACAGGATTCGCACTTCAGTCAGCGATGAAATTCGAAAAACGGACACGTCGGACAGCGACAGTTACGGTGAGTGCAACACCTCTGGCTTAAGTTAGCGGATTTCTTTTTCGCGCGGTGTTTGGCTTCTGCGACCTCTCTCGCTTATGGAGAGGGGTAGAGATGTCCCCTGGCTGCAGAGTTTATACCGTTAGTATAAACACTATGCAGTCGCTTAGGGCCACAACCTTCACTTTTTAACACTTTGGGGCAACAGCAGCATTCTTGTTTAGGGTCACCAGATCCCTGGCTCTGCTCTGTTTTCATCAGCTGCAGTTTACAACATCATGAATAGGCTTATGCCTTATTATTTACAGCATTTATTATTACAGCATTACCACCATCATTCAAAAATCACTGTATTTTTTTTAGGGCGTGACGTGGGGATGTAATTTCTCTCAGTTGCCAAAGTCCTTTTCTGTAACATACTCATGTAAAGCCTTGTACAAATTGTTATACATTTCAGAAGAGGAAGAATCACTGTCCACAGACAGCATGTTTGGGAAGGAGTGGAGCATAAATCTGTGGAAAGATGGAGAACTCGCAGCTATGAAAGAGGAGGAAGCTCCACTACAGCCAGTCATCAATGAGGAGGTCACTTCACACTGCTTTTAACCAGGAGGGCAGTGTTTTGGTCTGTTCAAATGCCTGCCCTTGGCTATTTTTGGAATGTCATTGATAGGGCGACAATATGCAGGAAATGAAGTCCATGGAAAGTGATCTTCTCACTTCTTTCTTCCAGGCTACACAGACAGTGGACGACAGGCCGGATCTGTTTTCCATCAAGGTTGAGCTGTTTGAACAGAAGTTGGAGGACACTGATCCACAGGAAGGTCTAAAGATAAGCAGTAAGTATAGACTAGAAACCTTCAGGAAAATTTGATGATTCCCAATACTGTGGGGGAGGAGTCTTAACCATCCATTCAAAGCTAGAACTTGGAGCAAGGTTGAGATTGTAGAAATGTACATTTCAGACCGAATAGAGAAAAACTGATGCCTGTCACAGTATTCATAAAAGCTGCCATTCAGCAATGCAGTTCCTCAGGACTCACAGAACATCAGAACATCAGTCCGGCAAAGGGCCCTGAAGTAAAAATTTGTTTGAAAATTATTTTGAGATGTTTTTTAAACTGCCATTACTCTCCTCAATTTACACTACATACATATACATAAAAATGTTCATATACACTCGGTTTACCCCTTTATTAGTTACACCTTTACACCAGCTTATAAATGGAAATATTTAAACACCATAGTCGTAGCAGTAGTCCACCGATTTGCCGCAATCACACTTTGCATTTTCTCGAGGAAATGCACATCTCTAGTTTAAATTAATGGCTTTGGATGGAACACCAGAACCCTATGATTGGACATCTCTGAGGAACGGGAGGAGGGAGGGCGTGTCAGAAGTAACAAGACAGAACAAGGCAGAGGGGTGACAACTCTCTTACAGACTGTCTGCAGTGGCCTTGCAGAGGGAGGCAGTTTTGCAGCTAATAAGCTTGCAAGACATGCAGTGGGAGAAGTTCAGGGGATATGACAGGAATGAGGAAGTACAGGGGATATGACCGAAATGAGGAAGTACAGGGGATATGACAGAAATGAGGAAGGACACTTACATCACAAACATTGTGGAAATAGCAAAAACATTGGCCCACGTATGAACAGGGCCAGTGTTTTTATTATATTATTGTCCCTTTCCCCACCCACCGTACAATTCACTTAGATTTAGAGGAATTAAATTTAATTGCGGCAAGGTGACATTTGCAGCCATCTCGTAAGAAGAAATTGCCTGAGCTGAACTTGGATCAAGTGAGGGTTGACGAGCAGGCAGCAGGGAAAAGATTAACTGGAGTACGAGGTAGAAACGGAAATTGAAAACGAGGTTTGCATCCTTATCTGGTTTCTGTAAAGTGAAGTTCTAGTCACATAGGAATATGCGATCCCTGTTAGGTGCAAAATAAGTGTGTGCCTATCTAAATAACTTGTAGGTTATACAGCGAGTCAAAAGTTACTGCTTATGTATGTCTTCTGTCTTCAAGCATTTTTCTGAATCACTAATGAAACACTGTGACACTACAACTCCCTATTCAAAGCTAGGTAAGAGTCTGAGAAACTTAGATGCTAGTTCATACAGGTCAGGTAGCTTGTAATAAACACACTCTTGACAAATCATCACAATTGCTTTTAAATGAACATTCAGCCATTTACAACAGTTTGAAAATGTTGAAAGAAAGAGAACAAAATGCTTAAATGGAGATTACTGCATATGGAGAAGCAGCTACAATCAGCTTGAAGATATGTAAAAGTAAGAGTGGTAGCGGGAGACAGGATTCGCATTTCGGTCGGCGATGAAATTCGAGAAAACGGACACGTCGGACAGCTAGTTAGGGTGAATGCAACACCTCTGGGTTAACTAGGCAGATTTCTTTTTTGTGCGGTGTTTGGCTTCTGCTTTCGCCTATAGAGAGGGGTAGAGATGGCCCCTGGCTGCAGAGTTTATACCGTTAGTATAAACATTATGCAGTCGCTTAAGGCCACAACCTTTACTTTTTAACACTTTGGGGAAACAGCATCATTCTTGTTTAGGGTCACCAGATCCCTGGCTCTGCTCCAGGGATTCCTGTTTTTATCAGCTGCAGTTTACAACATCATGAATAGGCTTAAGCCTTATTATTTCACAGCATTACCACCATCATTCAAAAATCACTGTATTTTTTTTAGGGTGTGACGTGGGGATGTAATTTCTCTCAGTTGCCAAAGTCCTTTTCTGTAACATACTCATGTAAAGCCTTGTACAAATTGTTATACATTTCAGAAGAGGAAGAATCACTGTCCACAGACAGCATGTTTGGGAAGGAGTGGAGCATAAATCTGTGGAAAGATGGAGAACTCGCAGCTATGAAAGAGGAGGAAGCTCCACTACAGCCAGTCATCAATGAGGAGGTCACTTGTTTTTGGAGTTTAATTGATAGGGTGACAATATGCAGGAAATGAAGTCCATGGAAAGTGATCTTCTCACTTCTTTCTTCCAGGCTACACAGACAGTGGACGACAGGCCGGATCTGTTTTCCATCAAGGTTGAGCTGTTTGAACAGAAGTTGGAGGACACTGATCCACAGGAAGGTCTAAAGATAAGCAGTAAGTATAGACTAGAAACCTTCAGGAAAATTTGATGATTCCCAATACTGTGGGTGAGGAGTCTTAACCATCCATTCAAAGCTAGAACTTGGAGCAAGGTGAGATTGTAGAAATGTACATTTCAGACCGAATAGAGAAAAGCTGATGCCTGTCACAGTGTTCATAAAAGCTGCCATTCAGCAATGCAGTTGTGCTCATTAAGAGAGGCAAATCTGGGTTAAAAACCCAGGCCATTACGCAGGACTCACAGCAAACAAATTTAGTTGAAGGTGGATTTTCACAAGGTTATGCAGCATTCCCCAAATTCAGTATTTGATGGAATTCCTTGTGTTTTAGAGCCTCTGAAAACTAGCTATTTCAGAACTTGGTAATGAATACCAACATATTCTTCGTAGTAATGATAACAGTGCAGTTACTCCCTGCTTCACCCCTGTAATACAGATACTGCTGTAGTTTCTCTGACATTCTGTATCTTTTCATTCACACACCCTTCACACACCGAATTTGTAATGAAAAAGCCCATCACATCTCTATGACGTACTTAGATTTTTATTTACACAGTTTTCCTGTTTCTTTTCCTTACATTGCATTATAGTAGACATTTAGCATATGCTCTGGTCCATAGTGACCTACACAATGTTTGCATTTTATACATTTATACTGCTGGATAATACAGAAGCAATAGCTACCTTGGTATCTCAAGGAATTTGTACAACCTGCAACCTGCCCAGTCCTCTATCCATTACACCAATGTCCCCATAGGTTGTTTCGAATCAGAGAGTGATTCCACTGAGCGGCAGTACATCAAAGAGTCCTATCCGCAGCCTGCACCCACAGAAATAATGGAGGAACCTTACGCACGGGCTACAAGTGCAGGGGGCCGATTGGAACAGGACACCCTCCCCATTACCTTGGAAGGCACGGCAGAATCACATGCATCTCCTGCACCTCCACAGAGCACAGCGGAATCTGGAGATGCTCAGCCATGCTTCCTTCGTGGTCAGAACATCAATCCGGCAAAGGGCCCTGAGGGAGCTGGGAGACAACTGCTAGCATGTAGATATTGTGGAAGGAATTTCTCTTATTTTATCAGTTTTCAAAAGCACCAACAAACCTGCTACAACACAAGCGAGAACCATTCTTGTCAAAAAACTGAACTTGCACACCATGAGAGCACTGAGATTGGACAAAAAACATTTAAAAACAGATGGTTCAGTTGTGAACATTGTACGGAGACTTTCAGTTGTTCTTACGATCTCGAAACACATCAGACTATTCACAGAGAGAAACAATTTAGCTGTAATGACTGTGGGAAATGTTATTTAGAAAAATGGCGTCTTGATTCACATCTGTGCTCTCGCACTGGAGGGAAACCGTACAAGTGTAACGATTGTGGAAATAGCTTTTCTCAGGAAGTTCACTTGAGTTTACATCAATGCTTGCACAACAAAGTGAAACAATACAGTTGTGTCAAGAGTGGAGAGAATTCTTCTAGGAAGAGAAAATTAGAGTCGCAACACCGCATTTACAGAGAGGGCAATTTCTATAGCTGTGCAGTTTGTCAGAAGAGTTTCACAAATATAAATACTTTTACACAGTATCTGTGTAAACACATTACGGATAAATCGCACAGGTGTTTGGAGTGTGGAAAGTGTTTCACAGAGCGCAGTAGTCTTCTTTTACACCAACGCACAATTCACGCAGGAGAGAAACCACACAGCTGTGCTGAGTGTGGCAAGAATTTCACTCAGAAAGCTAATCTTCAGAAACATCAGGTCATTCACAGTGGAGAAAAACCGTACAAATGTCTTGAATGTGGAAAGAGGTTCACACAGAAAGGTTATCTTAAAAAACATGATCAAATTCACAGAGGAGTGAAACCATATAGGTGTCGAGAGTGTGGAAAATGTTTTTATCTTAAGACTGATCTTAATTGTCATGAGCGCAACCACAGGACACAAGTATTATAGGCACTTTTATCGTGGATAGAGTTTCTCCAGGAAACCTCCACCAACAATCAAATCACCAGGCCCATAGTAAACAATGTCTTGAATACTGTGCTTGTTCATAGCTTTTCAATATTCCTATTATTTTCTGAGATATTTAAGGTTTCCAGGGAAACAAGTTCCATAGGAATGAATGGAGGAATGTTCTGTTTCTGGTGACAGTTAAAATTTGTGTTTTTGGAGATGTTGTTTAAACTGCCATTCATATACACTCGCTTTACCACTTTATTAGGTACACTTTTTGACCAGCTTATAAATGGAAATATTTAAACACCATAGTCATAGCAGTAGTCCACCAATTTGCTGCAATCACTCTCCGCATTTTCTTGAGGAAATGCACATCTCTAGTTTTAATAAATGTTTTTAAATGTATGCCTCAAAATTCTCAAGTGTTTAGTCTGACAACTTAAATATCAGTGCTGCAGAAGCCCCACGAAAGTATAAGAAGTCGTTTCAAATGTAAACGGACATATTCTGATCATTCTGACTTGTGTTTCACAGGTTCAGTGTTGTTCGGACGTCTGGAGGACTGGTCTATTATCAGGCTTTCTTACCTTTGTGATGACAGGACCAGTATGTAAATAGATGCCAGTACTGTTATTAATCATCTTGTTAATTTGACTATTAAGTTTAAAGTTTGTTCGTTCAATGCACATAAATAACATTTCCATAAAGGTGCCAGAGTTAGCCACGGAGACTAATTTTCACCATTGACCCAATGCAATCCAAGGTACAAGGATGCATTTAAGAATGAGTTCAAAATGAATGTTGTCTGAAGCTCATCATAATTCAGCCTTGGGAGGAACCATGTAAACCAGCTGTACATTCTAGTCCAAAGTCTATGAATGTGACTCCCAACTAATCATCCATTATTTCATAACCTTATTTCTGTATTTGTGTGGACATAACATTAGGAAACAGGGTTATGCCAAGGTCACAAATCCTTGTGCTAGTGGACTGAATTTCCTCCTTTGAAAGCAAAAATATAAATGCTGGAGAAATAAACCCTGCCTCTTGTTTTGTTTGGTGTCCTCAGAATAAACATTTGTCTATTTGTCACTATACAGTCAGGAAAAGATATTGCCATTGACATCATGCCAGTAATTTGAAAATAATCCAAAATCATCCGAACATGACCATACAACTTGAAACTGAACTTGAAAGGCAAAAAAGAGATAGTTCCTTCTCCATTTGCAGTAATCTATACTTAGTTTGACCCCTTTAGCTCAAGGTACTACACACTAAATATAGATTACTATTTAGTAAATAGTGGACTGATTTCACAGAAAAAAATAATGTCCTGACATTTTGGTGGATAAAAGTATTGCTTTGTTCCTATGTAGAATAAATGTAGTGCACTGTTAATTTACACTGATGTACAAAATACAGTTTCATTGATTATTTTTACTGACCTTCCTCACTGTTAAAAGCAATTGCAAATGTGTTCTCTTTGCAGGCACAAATGGCTGTAGCTATAAATATATAGGTATTTAAAGCCTTCCTTGGACAGACTTAAGTGTACATTTATCATGTGTGTAGCTTCCCAGAGACAGGTGGAAAAGAGACCTGCAGCTCAGGCTGTTGATATTTCAGCCGGAAGACCAGTCCCATGCCCTCATATTCAGGGTGATCAGCCATGGCTTTATTTTAGCCCCTCAGCTCATGTGAGTAACATTCATCAAAGTAACCCGAGAGAGCCGTCCCATGGGGTAAAGGCGGCTATAACTCAATCTGACAGGTTGCACATGCATACAGAACATACAGTGTCATATGTGTGGCCTGTTATAGATGCAGGACAAGTCAGAAACCAGGAGAGGCGATGGACGTCTTATCACAGACACAACCTATTGCTGACATGGGGCTCGGGCTAATGCCGGGAGACGGCATGGAGGCCGTGTCCCCCTCCGCGCTGGAGGACGACCCCAGCTGCGGTGTGTGCAGGGAGGTTTTCGACGAGCCCCTGGTTCTCTCCTGCGTGTGCTGCGGCTGCAGCTTCTGCAGCGCGTGCCTGCTGCGCCACTGGGAGCAGAACGGCTCTCAGGAATGCCCACTCTGTGACAGAACGTCTCATACCATCTGCGCTGAACACGACCGCCGCCTCACCCTCTTCTGCCTGGAGGACCTGCGGCCCGTCTGCCCCGCCTGCCCGGGGTCTGCCAGCCACAGCGGCCACAGGGTGTACCCGCTGAAGGAGGCCACGCACGACTGCAAGGTACCGTCACAAAACTGCCTGTGCTCCGTGTGTAGCGCCCTGGCGTTGGGTACGGTCGCTATCAGTGTGCTGTTTGTGTCTTCAGTCTTTATTAAGAACGATGTCTCACCCTGCCTGAAACAGCCCAATGTTTAGGTGGAGTGCTCTTTGAGTCTGTACATGCTGAGTGCTATACATCACATCCAAATAAAGTATTTCTATGTGTGGACACAATCTGGGGAAAGGGGGGGGGGCGGGATGTTTGTCATTAGCATCACTATTGATCAGCTTGTGTCAGTAGTGCTTGTGTGTCAGTGATGTGTGAGTAGTTTTTTATGTCTCAGTCGTGTAAGGAATATTTATGAGTGTAGGAAGTGGGTGTGCGTACATGTTTGGGTGTGTGAGTGTCAGCATTCCCTCTGTGACGTTGTTGTGTCATTTACATCGATCTTTGCAAGTAGTGCAGTATTCATTGCTCTGTATGTGCAAAAGCATGGAAATGGTGGACTTGTGATCTCTTGGGAATAATTACAAATCACTTTGTGATGGTAGAGAAAGTGGACTGATCCTATACATACATTACTGAAAAATATATGATGGATTTCACATCGTTTACTTCTGTGAAGGTTGGAAGACACATTTTGGCCATGTTTACTTGGACCGTGGAGCAAGGCTGGGGGAGGATTTTATAATACCAGAAGAAGTTTGTTGCCTTTTTTCTGCATGTTCCATCTCCATGACATTCATGCTCCTTACCTGCAGTGCGCTTTCCACTACCAGGATGGCTTTTTCTCATCAATTTCAATGGGATGTTTTTGTCATCTGGGGCATACCGCCGAAGTCTGAATGGTGTTTCAGTTCTCAGGACTGGCTTCAGGTACAAAGAAACACAAGAGAACATTTCTCCACAGCAGAAGGGATTATGGAAAAACAGATACAGGTTTGGAAGAAGGAAAGCTCAAGTAGATTTGTGCTGTGAATTAAAGCAGATGTTTTATTGGAGGAGCCTCTGACATAGTCCATCACACGTCCTACCTCAATATTAAAATCCAGGAAACTGAGGTTGGACATGTGTGAAGGGTTATGGAAGAGTCCCCTCCAAAAAACCCCCCCCACCTATACAACATATTCTAAAAAGAAGAAGATTGCCTCCATCTTGCTCTGTGTGTGCTCATCTTGTGCAGCCACAAGCAAATGAAATGTCAAAGAGGCAGGATGGGGGGTAAAAGGGGGGCCAGGGTGTGGTGCCTCTGTAACCCGATGCTTTTAGCCGTGGCAGTTATAGACATGGGGCTCAGGCTCAAACAGGGAGACGGCATGGAGGCCGTGTCCCCCTCCGCGCTGGAGGACGACCCCAGCTGCGGTGTATGCAGGGAGGTTTTCGACGAGCCCCTGGTTCTCTCCTGCGTGTGCTGCGGCTGCAGCTTCTGCAGCGCGTGCCTGCTGCGCCACTGGGAGCAGAACGGCTCTCAGGAATGCCCACTCTGTGACAGAACGTCTCATACCATCTGCGCTGAACACGACCGCCGCCTCACCCTCTTCTGCCTGGAGGACCTGCGGCCCATCTGCCCCGCCTGCCCGGGGTCTGCCAGCCACAGCGGCCACAGGGTGTACCCGCTGAAGGAGGCCACGCACGACTGCAAGGTACCGTCACAAAACTGCCCGCGCTCCGTGTGTAGCGCCCTCGCGTTGGGTACGGTTGGGTAACGGTACGTTTGTGTTAGCCGAGGCAGTAGCTGGGACTCGCTTTATTGCGCTTCCAGCAGGGCCTTTGGGGAACACTGCCAACAAGAGTCCCTCCGTTCATAGGTCAGGGATGCTGGAGATGTCAATGAATTCATGAATCATAAAGTCTCTCCCAGGCCTGTCGTCAGGGATGACCGGCTGTGCTTTATTTGAGCACTTTGGCTCCCCCGTGTGGGAGGCCCCCTCATTCACAAGAGGTAAACAAATGGCCTCTTCAACACTGCAATGGCAGCTAAATACAGGGGGATATGCTCAACCACATGTAAATAAACCTGCACTGTAAATGACACATAATATCCCTAAATTCGATAAATCCTGCCAATCCTGTTTTCTTAATACTTCTCTTCAAATATTCATTCTGGTCAGCGGTCTCTTCACAGATTAAAAAAACACAGTCGAAAATATAATGGTGCTTATTGGCCAAAATCGGTTGCTCTCATTTTTCCTTCCACGGAACATTTGGAACCTCTTGTGAATGCGGACGATTTGGGCAGCTTTTTTCCAGGAATAAGGAGCCAGGTCTCCCAACAGGGGTGCAGCTGTGAGGGTTTCAAGTTCCCTGGGTGAACTGGTGTCAGTCCCCCTGCTCCCAGAGGACCTGGCAGCATTATGTGCCATTGGATGGGGGCGGGGGGGGAGCTTCTCACTCTGAAAATGCTGACGTCAGAGAGCTGGGGGGGAGCTGGCACACTTCACCTTGAGAGAGGGGGGAAATCTTGCACTCGCATGCCATACATATATTGAAATGGTCAGTCTCTCCACCCTTTTCCACAATCCCAAACATTTCACCATGTACTGTAATTATCAACCTGCTATCAACTGTTTTTTATATATGTATTCATATACAGTACTGTGTCTTAGGCATCCTAGATTTATTATATACATGTTTATTTTTTGTGTGTGTTAGTATAAAAGAAGACATTTGAGATTTCCAAAAGATTTTATTTTACAGAGACATTTTTGCATTTAATTGAAAAAAAGTAACATATTACTGTAAGCAACTGACTACTTTTTACATAAAAACTTGATCAAGGCTGTCTGAGATCAGAAGCAAGGAGCCAACCAAAGTCTGCAGAAGAACTATGGCAAGTTCTTCAACATGCTTGGAACAACCTCCCTGCTGATTGTCTTAGCCAACGCTGTCCTGCAGTTCTATATCATAGAGAAGTGATGCAGTTTTAACGCCGAAGGGTGGTCACAAAAAATATTGATTTGATTCAGTTTTTAACTACTCTGCCAAATTACCTAAATGTAATGTAAAAGGTACAGTACGTTTATTTAGGACCTTTCATTGAATTATTTTTGAAAGAATCTTATCTGGACAGAGTGTTATACAGGTGCTTAAGACTTTTGCACAGTACTGCATATGTAACAATATTATATATATCAGTTGATACAGGTTTGATAAGTACACTTCCCACGTGCTTAAATGTTTTGAGGTGGGATGGTGGAAAGGGGTGGAGACTGGGTAACCCTATCTGACCTTATGGGGCGCAACACCCAGAGAAGCGGCATTCGCTCAGGGATTGGAGGGAAAAGAGGGAGCGATGGCGTCCAGACACTGCGACCTGGAGGACGAGCTCAGCTGCCCCATGTGTGGATACATCCTGCGGGAGCCCGTGGTGCTCTCCTGCAGGCACCGCTTCTGCAAGGTCTGCCTGGAGGGCAGCTGGGGCTCCAACGGGGAGTGCCGGGACTGCCCTCTGTGCTACCGGCGCTCCTCCCTGGAGCAGCTCCTGGTCAGCCCCGTCCTGGAGAGAGCATGCGAGACGTTCCGTGTGGAGAAGAGGCAGCGGGACCCCCTGGCCTGCGGGGAGCACGGCGAGCGTCTCACACTGTTCTGCCTGGATGAGCTGCTCCCCGTCTGTGACATCTGCCGCTCCTCCCCAAACCACAGGACCCACAATCTGTACTCCCTCGAGGACGCTGCGCAGGACTGCAAGGTAAGCTGGACACAAGACCTTGCAAACGCGTCCCCTCCACTTAGGACCATCATACCACCGATACCCCTTTTGATCTTACCCAGGGAGAATCGCAATCTTTTACCCAGCCTGACCCCTGACATGGCGCAGTGTTTTCCAACAGGAGAGAAGGTAAGTGGCGTGTTGGGTGTCAGGCTCTGTCTCTCCTCATCAAGTTCAATTTCAGCTGTTGTCATCGTCCCTGTCCAACCCCAGTCAAGAAAACGCAGAGCGCCAAATCACAGCAGCCATGTTATCTGGCTCCCGGGTAGTGACAGTTATTAATAGGTTTCTTGGCAGGGTTTATCACAGCTCTAATAATAGGATTATACATGCTGGAGGTTGACTGGTGGTTCAGCTGAAACTGGAGCCCTGGGATTTTCTCCCCACCTACACCCCCTGTGACCTGCAGGTCAGGGCAGGACCACGCCCCTTCGTCCACCACCACAGACACATCTTCCAGTCTTTAAACCCTTTAAAAAAACAATTTCCTTATTGTCAGAGCAATGATCGCAAGTGTGCATGGCACAGACCCTATGGTCCCCCCACCCCATTCCTAACTGTTAACACTTGCTATGCAGGGGGTAGCCTGTTGGCCTCAGGACATGATAAGTGGGACCCTTCATGTCAGACGTGTCAGATGGGGAGTAGATGGCTCTGCGAAAAGACATCTGTGCTTTTCTTTCCAGGAGGAACTCAAGAATGCGCTGATACCCGTGCAGGAAAACCTGAACCTGTTTCAGAAAGCTAAGCTCAACTGTGATCAAATGGCAGAGCACATTAAGGTATCTCTCTATACAGCGCATTGAAATTAAGCTGATAGTCAGGCAAGTAAAGGTTTGCTTCTACCATAGAGTCCCTCTGTGTTTCTCCTGGGGTAGGGCCAGGCCATGCATGCAGAGACACAGATACAGGAAGAGTTTGAGAAGCTCCACCAGTTCCTGCGAGAGGAAGAGGAGGCTCGGCTTGCCATCCTGAAGGAGGAAGAGGAGCAGAAGAGTGAGATGATTAAAGAAAAGATTGGAGGAATGGATGGAGAGATCAGTTACATATCAGACTCCATCAGAGCCATAAAGCAGGAGATGAGATCTGAAGACATTGCATTCCTGCAGGTAATTCAGCGGTCCTATACTTACTATGGAGTGGGCCAGATTGGAGATGAGTGTATTTGGATTGTGGGTTACAACCCTGGTGGTCATGATCCCCAACAATAACCATAACTACATATCTAAACTAAATTATACTTGTGATTAAGGCCACTCCAGAGAACATAATTTTGTTCAACAAAATCAACAACAATCAACTATTTTCCCCCTGCATATTCTGGTGTGTGGTAAGCACAGAGATAGAATGTAGAGGATGTCCTCATACTGTACACACTAATATCATAGCTAGCTAGGTAATGGGAACTTCAGGCTTTAGTCTGCAATCTAGCCAACCAGGTCCAGTCTGTGCCAATTGCAGCAAGACTTCTTAAATATACACAATTTTCCCCCCCTCTCCCCACTCCAACCCTAACTAAGCACAACTGTTGAATGAGGTGTTTTGGTATACAAGACGGTAGACCTCCAGGAACAGCCCCTCCATAGAGCAATGTCATAAATTAAGGCAGCAGACTGAAACACATCTGTGCTTAATCACATGATTAATGTGGCTTTCTCTTGACTTCCAGAACTACAGGGCCACTATAAAGAGGTATGTCCCGTCCTTCCTCCTGTTCCCTCTTCTTTGAAATAATTTGTATAAACATGGACCTCTGAACCCAAACCTGTATTAGTCGATTCCTGAATCCAGTGTTACATCAGTACTGACACCTGAATGTTCATGCAGAACCTGGAGTACACTGAAGGATCCAGAGGTTGTTTCAGGAGCACTGATCGACGTGGCCAAACACCTGGGCAACTTGAAGTACAATATCTGGGAGAAGATGCGAGAAGTTGTTCGATACAGTGAGTACGGAGTGGCTGAGGCGTGGCACGTCCTAAGAGACTGAGCAGGCTTATTGGTGTACGTATCTGTGTATCTGCATGCTAGTGTACAAGTGAGACTTGCAGTAACGCTTTCCTTTGGGGACCAGTTTCTGTAAACCAACCCAAATTATATTTGGAAACACATCCAAAGCTAGGGGAGCATTTGGGGTACATTCAAGCCCCAGCCTTAGAGCTTGAATATCCATCAGGATGGCATTTCTATTTCTAGCTCTTGGGAGATTATTGGTCATGTCACCTGCTGCCTGTCTTCTACAGATACGCCACTGAAAGCTATATAAACAGATGTAACAATTCAAGTTCCAAATTCACTGCCAGGGAGAATAAAATTTTTAACATAAATATGCATTCGTTGCAATGTAGTTGGACAGCTGATGGTCGCTAAAGTCCTACACTGACTAGCATTAGTCCTCTACTAATGCTATTCAGTGTATTTCTGAGATGTTGACTATAGCAATATTGCTTCAGGCCAGGGATCATCAAATCAGTCCTCAAGACTGGTTTTCCACCCTCCCTTTACCTGGGAGTCAGGTGTGAAGGCAGTCTGGCCACTCAGTAGAACTAATTGTTCAGCCAATTACCTGAGAGAAAAGAAACCCAAGGCCATATTTAGATTGAGGTCCAGATTTTATGATGCCTGCTTTAGGCAAATTCTTAACTAGCCATGGTTGGGCTATAGAGCAGCTTATCTAGCTGGCCAAGCAGTCTGGCTAGCCAGCTAACAGTCATCCAGGCTAGCAAGCAAGTTCTTAACAGGGAGATCCACAAAATCTTATTAGTAAGTACTCTTATGCAAGCTGGTTCAAACAAATTAATGTTAATAGGCAATAGTTATATATATCAAAGGCAAATGTTAGCTGTAAACCTGTAATCATACTGTATCCTGTGCTGATAGGAATTGTGCAAATTGGCCTGTTTCTGAAACTTAAATATATAGAAATGGATTACATTTGGTCAGATAAGCAGTTCGGTCCATTTTATGATTCAATAATGTACAACAGCAATTCTCAATCATCAAGAAAGGACCAGTGTGGGTGCAGGCTTTTGTTCCAACAAAGCATTTACACACCTGATTCTACGAATCAAAGTGTTCAGCAAAGACCTTAATAGTTGATCAGTAGAATCAAGTGTCAAATTGCTTGGCTGGAACAAAAGTCTGCACCCACACCAGCCCATCCTAGATATGATGGAGGATCTCGGAGTTAGGACATGGACAATGGCAGCAGTTGTTCTCAATGCCAGAGGTATCCAATGTTATCCGAAAAGGGTTGATGTGGGACGGGTGCTGTTTTTTGTTGTTGTTTTAGCCCACCTGACTCAACTAATCAATTTATCAGGATAGTATTTGCACGTTCTTTGTGAATGTATTTTTTGGAAGGCATGACGTACATGTGACCCACCTATGGATCCCCATTTGCCACATCTGTAATGGATATTGCTTCAAACTAATGTTTGAAGGAGCAAGGACATTCAATTTGCCTAATTCACATTTTCTTGATTTCCCCCATCTTCACATCCTTTTCTCACTTCCTTTCCTTGCCTCCCCCAATGGTTGTAGCTAAGAGGAAGGAAAGGATACAATGAAAGAAAGGAGGAAGTGATAAACAAGCGATTGGAATGAGCCCAGCTGTCTTGTTACAGGGCTAAAACAAAAACCTGCACCCACACTGGCCCTTTTCAGACATGATTGAGTGGGTACGCATACCCTGATCCATCATCTTGCCCCTTGCTCTCCCTCCCCACAGCTCCAGTGACAGTGGACCCCAACACTGCAGCGAGCTGCTTCCTGGTGTCAGATGACCTAACAGTGGTCCAGTGCTGCAAGGAGAGGTTTGATCTCCCTGACAACCTGGAGCGGTTTGACATCAGTGCGGAGATGCTGGGCTCCGAGGGATTTGGGTCAGGGCGCCACAGCTGGGAGGTGGATGTGAGGGACAACACCTACTGGGTCATCGGCGTAGCCAAGGACTCCATCAACAGGAAGGGAAAGCACGTGCTGACACCGGCTGAGGGCTTCTGGACCATTCGGCTGCGCAACGGGGAGTACAAGGCCTGTTCGGCACCCTGGACCTCGCTGAACATGACCCGCGAGCCAGAGGTGATCAGGGTCACGCTGGACATGGACAGGGCGAAGGTCACCTTCCATGACCCCAGGGTGAGGACGCCCCTCTACACCTTCACGGACATCCTGAGCCCTCGGGTTCTCCCCTACTTCTGCACCGCCTGCAAGCTCTACCCCATCACGGTCCTGCCCAGACGGCTGTCAGTCACACCCGAGAACTACCACGGGTGAAACCTCCCTGCCCAAACGCCATCCAACTCAAGAGCTTCCTCCTCCCTCCTCCCGTCCCAGTGTGACCAGAAAACCCAGTAGCAGTCCGTTCAGTATAGCCGTGTGCAGGACAGTGACAAAACCTGTCCGAAGCTGCTCCTACGTGAATGAAGTTGAGTCAATTAGCATGATATCTAGTGTTAAAATAGACGTGAAGAGGTGAAATGCATACTGAGCCCAGTTTGTAGACCCATCGCTTTGATATGAGCACTGAGAATGTCACTCATATACTGTACAGGGAGGCTCACAAGCTCCAGTAGTGAGTAGGAACCTTTTTAAAAAATAAAAATAAAAAAATAAAACTGAAAACTGTTAAATTCATTAATGTCAATTGTATTTTTCAAACGGGAAGCCAAGAGATTGTGTCGATTACGAGACACACTAGAAGAGAATCAAACTCAAAGTCTAGAAATAGAATTCCATCCTCAGCAAGGGTCACCGACAACGCGCTCTCAGGAACTGGCTTCAGTCGCTTTCCTTCAGATCGAAGGAAAAGCTCCACAATTGACATATTATCAACGCTTCAACCAGCCTTTCTCCTTCTCCTGCCCCTGTTGGCTTGACTTCATATAAAGCATTTCATTTGTGCTTCTCAATTGTACTACTGCACTCTTCCATAACATATTAAAACACAACATACCTTCAACACCCCAACACATGTAGACACAATATATAAGCAGCAAACAATAAGAGCGCTTACACTGCATTTCTGGGGGGTGGACAGCGCTCTGCTCACAACATGAATAAAAAAAATAAAAAAACCTTTATTTTCAATTGCATATTTTATCTGCCTCTCAAACAGCAAAAATAGTATCTTCATTATTGCACCGCTTAAAAACTTTCCTGTGAAATTTTATCAGGCAGTTAATCCTAATCTGGTTGTAACATTTACCAATCGGATGACAGTGAAGCTCTAATAACCCTAGTAGTCCAGGCTGTACATTCGCCACACTGCAGAAACCGTTGTTCTGTTGGATGAACCAAAAATGCCTTCATGTGATAAAGTCTCTGCGCTGGGCTGCCAGTCACAGGAAGAGTCATAATGCCTACTGCAGTCCACTAAATTTAGCCCTGAAAATGAATCCTCGGAGTATACAGTAACAGGGCTACAAGGCACATTGTGCGAGTTTGTTTGCGTGTGTGTGTGTGTGTCCGTGTTGAGCACGTGTCTGTTCAGGAGCTGGTGTGCCTGTCTGTGCGTGTGTGTGAAGCAGCATGTGTGTATTTTTCTGAGCTCACATTGTGCTGGTAACATCCCAATGTGCTCATCATTGCTGAAACCCATGGATAAAAACAGCTTTTCATTTCCTTTGAATCAAGTTCAGAAGTCTTTTTTAAGCAAGTGCACCCCCCCCCCCTCCCCCTCCCCCTCCCCCCCTCCTTCATTAAGTCAGACTATTCAGCAGCCAGGTTTCAGTATTCACTTCATAAACTGAACCCTGTTTCCCCAAAATTCAACCACAGCACCGGGACTTTGCTCCGAATGCAACAATCAGAGCCCTAATCTACACTTTTACATTAACCCTTAGATGCCTTGCTGTCCCTAGGGAAACTGTGGAGAGAGAGGGGCGCATTAACAGGGGGTGTCAGTCTGTCCACCCTCCCTCTGTCAGTCTGTTAGTCTGTCAGTCTCATAGGGACATCCTGCCCTCTAAAATGGAACTATACAGCTCCTCATTAACAATTTCATAACACCCGGCCCGGGAATTCAGGAAGTAGATCCGGTCGTTTGTGAGACGTGGATTGTATCCCTCCCTCTGTAGTCTGGTCTTCTGGATTTTGAAGGTGCCTGAAAGGGGGGTAAGGGGAAGACACAAGAGGGATGGGAAGGAAGAAGATGGAGATTAAGTCAAAATGATAAAATAGAGGCAGCAACACACAGCACAGTAGGTTTACTATGATAGACCATTTCACCGATTGACGGTCCAGCCCCGCCCCTTACCTGTGGTGTCCACCTGTGGGGAGATGCGGAGGAAGACAGGACGAGCGTAAGGAGGCAGGACCAGCTGAGCCTCCCGGAGGAAGACAGCACAGTCGAACTGCCCCTCCCCGTCTGCAATGGCCGCCATCCCCGCTTTTCCCTCTACACCTGACAATCAAAGAGGGAGTGAGAGATCAGAGAGCCTTACAGGCATGACAAACAAATTAGGGTTTTTATATTGTACAATGTTATTAAATTACCTCTCACCTGGTATAGGTACAGAATCCCTCACTCTCACACCTGGTATAGGTACTCTCTCCCTCTCTGACCTGGTACAGGTACAGCATCTGTCTCACCTGGTACAGGTAAAGTGTCTCTCTCTCTCTGACCTGGTACAGTGTCTCTGTCACCTGGTACAGGTACAGCATCCGTCTCACCTGGTACAGGTAAAGTGGCTCTATCTCTGACCTGGTATAGGTATAGCGTCTTTCTCTCACCTGTACAGGTACAGTGTCTTCCTCTGACCTGGTACAGTGTCTCTGTCACCTGGTATAGGTACAGGTACAGTGTCTCTCTCTCTCACCTGGTACAGGTACAGTGTCTCTCTCTCTCACCTGGTACAGGTACAGGTACAGCGTCTCTCTCTCACCTGGTACAGGTATAGGTATAGTGTCTCTCTCTCACCTGGTACAGGTACTCCATACACAGCCACGTCAGCCTGCCCCAACAGCGTGCTGAGTGTCCCCTCTACCTCCGTGGTGGAGACATTTTCCCCCCTCCAGCGAAACGTGTCCCCACTGCGATCCCGGAAGTACATGTACCCCAACTCATCCATCACAAGAACATCACCTGAGCGAGGGAAGGTAGAGGGGACAATCAGAGAGGAAGGGAGGAACCACTACGGAAACATCACAGCTGCTGTGACTGACGGGCATACCTGACAGGTAGGCGGAGTCTCCCTTCTTGAAGACGTCGCGGGCGATCTTCTTGTTGGTGGCATCCTGACTGGCATAACCGTCAAAACGCCGCAGGGGGTCCTGCTGGTTAATCCGGCCCACCAGCAGCCCTGGCTCCCCTGGGGAATACATGGCCCACAGTGGAGTGGCTTTAGTGCCCCTGGGTCAGTGGGGAGGGCGTGGCTTTAGTATCCCTGGGTCAGTGGCGTGGGTGTGGTTTTAGTATCCCTGAGTCAGTGGGGAGGGTGTGGTTTTAGTATCCCTAAGTCAGTGGGGAGGGCGTGGTTTTAGTATCCCTGGGTCAGTGGGGTGGGTGTGGTTTTAGTATCCCTGGCTCAGTGGCGTGGGTGTGGTTTTAGTATCCCTGGGTCAGTGGGGAGGGCGTGGCTTTAGTATCCCTGGGTCAGTGGGGTGGGTGTGGTTTTAGTATCCCTGGGTCAGTGGGGTGGGTGTACACGGTTAAATTCGGACTGCAGGTCACTCACCAGGCCGACAGGGGACACACAGGCCCTCCCTGTCCCGGACCAGTGCCATGGTCTCCTCCTCCACCTTCACCAAACGGATTGGGTACACATAGGGCAGGATACGGCTGTTGAAGCCACACGCCCCCACCTGAAAGAGAGGGTAGGGACATTTACACAAACAGCCCTACCTGAGGAACGGGGTGGTGACCATTATTAACACAGCTCTATCTGAGGAACAGGGTGGTGAACATTATAAACACAGCTCTATCTGAGGGAGGTGGTGAACATTATAAACACAGCTCTATCTGAGGGAGGTGGTGACCATTATAAACACAGCTCTATCTGAGGGGGGTGAGGACTATTAAACACACATCCCTACCACGTACATCATATGAACTTTAGCGAGCGCTCGCATTCCTACTCTCAAACCGGGTTTAAAATGGCGGATTCGCCCATCGAGGGGGTGTAACCTCCGCGGTCTGACGCGGGGAAGCCGAGTGCCAGCGCCCGCCGAGGCCCCGCCCACCTTGCCGTCCATGTTGGCGATGCTGCAGTTGCACTCCGTGGCTCCGTAGAACTCGCCGATCTGCGCCACCCGGAAGCGCTCGGTGAAGGCCTCCCACACGCTGGGCCGGAGCCCGTTCCCCACCGCCAGCCGCACGCGGTGGCCCGACTCCGCGGGACGCTCCGGCTGGGACAGCAGGTACCGACAGATCTCCCCGATGTACTGCACCACCTGGACCACAGGGACGGGAGGGTAACAGAAGCCACAGGGGAATTGGGAAACGTTATGTACTATGACTGATAACAAAAACGTTGGGGAAACACTGAAAAAAGATTTACTGGGCTTTTAATGCACAAGGCAAAGGAGATCATCTACACAGTGTCAATAGCTTGGCCCACAGTGAGTTATTCGCTTTGTGTGTTGAAAGCCCAATAAAGATATCTTTTTTCAGCATGTAAGTGTTTTCCCAACTTTTTTTGTAATAGGTAACAATATATACATTAATATTTCTGATAAAGAAATATCAAAACAAAAAAAAACAGTCAAGAATGTACATCACAAACACCAGGCTGAACCATATACACCATACAAACATCTAAGAAATAAAAATATCTCTACATCAACACAGTACGAAACCTCTCCAATTACAACCCACCTGCCCTTCCTGAAAGCTGTGCACGGTTGAACAGGAATGTTCCTTCCTGTTCATCAGCATGATTGGTAGACCAGCATTGTGAAGCCGTATGCGATAGGCCGTTTCTCCCATCACTTACTGTGCAGTTGTACTTGATGCAGTCTTCCCAGAAGCGACTGGCTGAGAACTTCTTTTTCACCACAACGGTTAGACCATTAATCAGGCACTGACCCACCCCCATGATGTTACCTGGGAGAGAGGGGGGGAGGAGACATTAAAAGGGAGGTGAACACAAGAATGTGGGCAATGATCTCCACTTGGAAATTACCTGTAAAATTAGCATAAATACAAAAATATGGAAAGCACGTGGCCGGGAGCAGGAATCACACAGACAGACAGGGGCGACATGGCTCAGGCAGTAAGGCAATCGTCTGGCAGTCGGAGGGTTGCCGATTCGATCCCCCGCCCCGGCTGTGTCGAAGTGTCCCTGAGCAAGACACCTAACCCCCAAAATGCTCCTGACGAGCTGGTAGGGCCATTGGCATGGCAGCCAATTGCCGTCGGTGTGTGAGTGTGTGTATGAATGGGTGAATGGAGAAGCATCTATTGTACAGCGCTTTGGATAAAGGCGCTATATAAATGCCTGCCATTTACACGAGAGCGCAGATTGACAGACACGAGAGCGCAGATTGACAGACACGAGAGTGCAGATTGACAGACACGGCGCAGAACAGTCGGACACACCTGCGGAGTGGTAAAGGGGTAGGCAGTCGTAGACGATGTCATCCTGCCGCATGCCGAAGGCATAGTACCCAAAAGCAGCAATGCGGTAGTATCTGGTGAGTCACAATGGACATCAGGGAATTAATTTGTGACTCATCTCACTCTTTTTGTGGTCAGTGATGCAGTATTTTTTAGGGTTGGACATATGAATGTAACATAGTTTGGAGCAGCAAGGCCAATTCCTTTGTTTTTGCTCTACACTGAATATATTTGGGGTTGAGATAGAAAGATGAACACGAAACAAGAGCTTTTATTTCCTGGTATTTACGCCTAGATGTGTTAAACTACTTAGAACATAGCACCTTTGGTATCAGACCACCCAATTCTAGGTGATAAAAGTATTCCAGATATCTAGAATATCAAATCTAGATAAATAAAAAAGTACCAGGAAATAAAAGCTGAAATTCAGATCTGTCATCTCATGTACATCTTTTGACTCAAACTCAATTGTCTTCAGTGTATAGCAAAAACAAAGGAATTGACCTTGCGGTTCCAATACTAGAGGAGACTGTATGTGGATGAGAGTAAATCACACAGGTGACTGTTTGCTCACTGTACCGGTCAGTGCATTTTACCAATAGTTAATGTGTACTTTGTTTTTTAATCGAAAGCCTAGAATCAAGACAAGATACTGGAAGGCTCTCTTGTACCTGCACTAAGGAAGCCATTGAATACAGCCGACTAATCAGAAACAAATAATATGTTGCCCTGAAATGGGGGGAAGGGGGGTTATGTATGAAAAGCTCCATAATTTATATATGCCAAAACCAAAATGTACAAAAATATTTTCATAAAAGTGAGAAATCATCAGCAATATAAATAATTATAATGGGACATCACTTGATGTTCCAGCTATAAACATGTTGGTAATTATAGGTTGCTGGCAGCTTAAATGGACAGCCCCTCAGCTTTAAAATAAAAACCCGGGTATTCCCCTACAACTCCCATTGTGAAGCTGCTGCCAGATCATCAGAAACTTCTCAATATTTATAAATCTACATCACAAACAAAAAGAGGACTGGGCCAATCGAAAAGATACACAACAACTGAAATAATTTATATATTTTTAAAAACCCGTAACCTTTATCAGCACATAAGACCATCACCCCCCCCCCCCAATCAGGAATGGTGCAGCGCCCTCTAGTGGGGAGGAGAGAGAGGGACTGCACCACAACAGTTCACTGAATGCAGACTCACCGGCTATGTACGACAATTGCAGCTTTGGGAAGTCCCGTGGTGCCAGAGGTGTAAATATAGAACAGGCGATCTGCAGAGATGGAGAGAAGAGAGGTAGAGGTGAAGAAAGAAGAGGAAGGGGCGGACTCCCCCCCCCCCCCCCGTCCATCAGAGGAAACGGCAGCGTCTCCAAATGTTCATCTAAAGTCATCACAAATGTATACACTACCCACCCACAAACAAAACAGATGCACAGACAGAAAAGGGGAAATTGAGACCGAGAGAGAGAGAGAGAGAGAGAGAGAGAGAGAGAGAGAGAGAGAGAGCGGGAGAGTGAGAGAGAGGGATAAACATGTAGGGGAAAGGTTACATACCATTCGAGTCTGGCCACTGGTGAACAAGTGAGTGAGTGAAATAGAGAAAGGAAGAGGGATGAACCATGTTTGCTCTTTAAACAGATCTGTTCACTGTATCTGTGAACACCATGAGTCTCTCTGTTCTTGACAATGAGGCTTTTCACATTGAACAGAGCCTATGAAGAAAACATGGAAACACTCCAGTGACTCTGGTTCAGTGAGCTCTGAGATTCCAGTGTCACGGGCACATTCGGTGTGGTGTCAGTCGGCACACATGCCGGTCGGTCTTCCTGCTACATTAATCATATTAACATGCTATGACTGTCAGGATGTGTGTGTGTGTGTGCGTGTGTGTGTGTGTGTGCCTCTGCAAGTCTGAATGTGAACTCTGGGAGGAAGTTGCCACATTACGCCATTCCTGAAACCTAACTGTGAAGAGGCATGGGTGTTGGTCCTGTTCAAGCACCCTGTTTACATCATATCACATATCATTAATATGTATGATAATACTGCAGAGGTTAGGCAAGTCTACAAAATGGAAAACAAGCCAGGTTGCCAAGTGAGATGAATCTGGATTCCAAAAATCCTCTAATAAAGCCCGGTGTTTTATATTGAAAAAATAATAATCTATGTTAACAAAATGGCACAAATCAGTATTGTAGCCTCCTCAAAAGGGACTATTTGACATTTGCACTTTTTCAAAAAAATGGCTAGATAGCAATAGCAATCGGTGTCTGCACACATAAGATGGCACAGGTCTCTCTGCCTGTGTGGCAATACTGATTTATGTCTCTGCAAGGGAGCCTAAACAAAATAAATATATGCATCGGTACAGCATACGGTGAGGTTATAGGCCATGGCTCATTAAAATAAGCTTGCTGTTTAATTCACAAGCACATTGCCAAGTAAGTGCTGGTACAACAGGTAAGGTTTTTGTGTTAAACAATTGTTACAAGACCATTGTAAATCCCTTCCTATCATTGAAAAAGGCTCACTGACATGTTGACTCATCCTCTGCCTGTGTTTATAGTCCTTAAACTCACTCTGTACCAATACATTGCATAGCTGTACAATAATTCAAGCTCATTGGTTGAAAATTGGTTCTATGCCAATGGTGTTTCAACGGCAGCGCATACAAAGAAGGGGTGGGATAAAGTGTTGTGGTTTGAGCGTGTTTGTGTTCGCTGCAATTGCTCTCTTGACCATCAGAAGTCTGAAATTACCTATTGTACCGCAGACATCGTGTCAATTGCCTGTCGCCAGATTGGAAAACAGCCCACATTCACAAATCAGTAGCAATAGGCTGATATGTTTGCATGTTTATCACTAACGTTACACATCTTACTTTATTCGCATGTCATGAGTGCATCACATCTAATGACAGAGGCAGACAAAAACTAACGGTATGTGTTATGACAATCCCGTTACAACACATTATGATTTCCCAGAAAGAAACAGGCGTCACATGTTTAAAAGGTAAATCTTTCAGAACGTAAATTCCATTTATAGACCACTGCCACGGGCATCCATCCCACATTAGGTTTAATTTATTTATCTATATTTTCGGAAATATTATGGCACCCGTTTGCTTCAACTAATTACACGTGTTATTCCAGCCACCAGGCGTTGCTCTGTGTCACAAAGATCGACAAAAACAATAATCCCACAATCAGTCCTGAGGCAAAGACAAAGCAGGGGGTGACACGGGGAGCAGCTCTCACCATTGAAGCCCTTTCGGTGGGTACAGGGAGGGGGCAGCCGGGGGGAGGAGGCCAGGAGTGGGTCCAGCGGGGCGGCGGCCAGGGCGGCGAGTCGATCGGAGCTCAGCTCCCCCGCGCAGAACCGCACCATGTACTGACTGAGAGACGCGTTCACCTCCGCTACGGCTGGGGAGAGAGGGAGAGAGGGAGCGAGGGAGCGCGAGGAAAAAGAGTGAGGAACAAAATAAATGGGGGGAGACACGGACGGGTGGACCGACCGACCGACCGACACCGCAAGAGAAGTGGGCGGTCAAGCTTCGTGCACATCTGTGCCCTCATAGCATCCCGCTCCACTGACAGGCCCAGACAGAACGCTGACGCACTGTCAAAACACTGATGCTGCTTGACACAACTGACATGCCCCCGAGTACTGACAAACAGACACACACTGACAATATTGCACAACAGTTGAAAACTAGCAAACAGTCACCATCCTTTACATCTCACGCAGTTACGTACATTGTGGTGCTTAAGAGTTGACATCACTGGTTGTGCCTCTCCAATATCCACTCACCGTCAGCTAGCTCCGCCCCAAACACCAGCCCCCGTGAGCCGGACACGCCCACGCAGTGCATGAGCGAATCGCGGCGCAGGTTGAAGTTGATGAGCGCCGCTTCCACGCCCACCTTAGCCAGGCCCAGCCAGAGGGCCACCAGCAGGGGTCGGCTCTCCATGAAGAGGGCCACCATGTCGCCCGGGGCCCAGCCCTGGGCCAGCGCCCAGTGGGCCACTGCGTTGGACAGCTGGTCCAGCTGGGAGAAGGTCCAGGTCTCGCCCGTGGCCTCGTACACCAGCGCCGGCTTGTCGGGGTGCAGCGCCACCGTCTGGGCGAAGATGGAGGGGACCGTGCTGCCTTTGCGTAGGTGCCGACGGAGAGCCAGCTTCACACGCAGGAGCACGTACAGACCACTAGGGAGAGTAAGAGAGCAGTGGAGAGGGGTAGAAAGTTTCCTTCAAAATCTTTCAAGAGTAAAAGAATATTATTGCTAGGCTTAGTTGTGCATATGTGTATGTCACATAATGTTGCATTTGTAAAAACAACCCAATATTGTTCGGTTGATTGTTCTGGAATCAATGGTTACATGACAGTAGCCTTTTTTATGCAAGTTGACATTGAAGTCATTGTGTCGTGTTGTTGAAACCCTAAGCCTGTGACCAGGTTATCATTTATCCTTATTAATAAAAAAGTAGTGTTTTCTGTCAAATAATAATCTTCCAGTCGTGATTCAATGTTTTTCATTAAACTAACCACCATTGTGTCAATCCTTGTGCCTATCACTGTATTTCAAAATGTGGGGCAACAGACATTTCAAATTAAAGGAACATCAGTCCAAACCTCACCACACATATCTTCTAGCACAGTGTTAAGGAAACGACTCGGAAAACATAGTTCTACAAACCACTAATTACTTCACAACGAAAATAAGAATGTAGTTGAACTACAGTTAAGCTACCCTAAAGAGAAACAACTTGAAAAACTAGCTCAAACTACTTTGTAATTCACATGGGGGAACCAATTTAAAGCCTATATAATAATAATAATAATAATAATAATAATTCTGATGATGTGATGATTATTATTATTATTATTATTATTATTATTATTATCATCATCATCATTATTATTATAATAGTAATAATAATAACTTTATTTGTATTGCCCTTTTCGAGCATACAGCACAAAGTGCTTAACAGCAGTTAAACTACTAGTTCCGAACATTGGTAGCAACAGGGGCTTCCCTCACTCACGTCAGGTCTCTCTTGGCTGTGCGTACCACGACATACAAGAACCTCCAGCCCCCTGTACCCAGGTAGACCCCCAGACTGGCCGCCAGGCTCCAGGACCAGGGTATCCCAAAAAGCCGGAGCAAACCCAGAGATCCGAAAGATGCACAGACACTGGCTGCACCCCGCATGCTAGGACAGAGATAGGAGAGTACACATTGGTGCTAGGGCTCAGGGCATGCGAGTCAAATAACTATACCGTGAACTACAAAACTATGGAGTAAACCATTCATGATTTTAGAAGTGTATGTAGCCATCTATGGATGTGTCAGCTTTTCCGGCTACTAGCAAGCGCGGGAGAGCTAGCTAAATAGCTAGTTGGTTAAGAATTTACAGCAACCAGCTTAGCTACAGTAGCTATTTCACTTAGGTTGTTGCCTAGTTAGCCAGCTACAAACATAGCATTGAAGCTCGCGTGTCTACTGGGAGATCTGGGATACATTGTTACACTTGAATACAATTTGCTACATGGCATAGAATCGCACTTAGCCTACCTTTGTAGCAAGAGTTCTCCCACAGCCGTAATGCTTACAAAGCCACTATAGTCGGCAACTCCCAAAGCTGGCTACGGTTGTGAGGAGTAGGCTACACTCCAGAAATTGCGTTAGGCCCGGTATAATGACTTTGTATATCTCGCTCACTTCTAGCCAACTGGAACAGGAGCTTTAGCGAACTAGTATAGCTAGCTAATCGTATTAATCAACACCATAATGAAACTACAAGCTATAGTAGTGTGATGCGAAATCACACTTCGTTTCATACATCCGGATTTAAAAATCACAATAAAAGATATAAAATATATTTCCCGGTAGCTACTTTCTGTGTGCTAGGCCGACAGATGCAGGTCCTAACTATCAGATCCTTATTTGACGATGTCCAGTTTATGGACCGGGTATCTTCACACCCAAGCATACTCATTCCCAAGTATAATACCCGGACCACAGGCCCCGCCTCTGCTACTAGAGAATGCCGTGCGTTTTCGGCTATTCGATAGCTGTCGAACGATCCGATGCACCATTGGTCAGAGGTTAATGACGTCTGAGATTATTCGCTGAGTTTAATGGTTCAGAAAGATAGCTGGTTGTTATTTGTCATAATATCTGGTAATCAAGTAATATCTGGTTACTTCCTCATATACTACTGACGTATTTCAGTAACTGACTGGATATGATTAGTATTATTTTATTAATTTGATTTGATATGATTCAATTTCCAGAACAACATTAGCTTTCCAACAAACTCCTTATGATGAATATGACTGGCATGTCATATTAATTCAATTATTTACTTTTAATGGAAGAATAAGTTGGGGAAATAAAGAAGGTGATTGTTGGCGGGGTAGCTATGTGGGGTTTGTGAGGTAAGTGTGCATATGGGGTTGCTGGGAGAGTAATTCAAAACCAGAATCAGATTCAAACACAGTGAGAAACAAAATACTTAAGGTGCACAAAGAAAATGCTA
This sequence comes from Conger conger, assembly GCF_963514075.1. Classification (NCBI taxonomy): domain Eukaryota; kingdom Metazoa; phylum Chordata; class Actinopteri; order Anguilliformes; family Congridae; genus Conger; species Conger conger. The sequence goes on from NC_083775.1 coordinate 19,918,953, forward strand.
AAAAGCCATAGAATTATTCTTAATTTATTAGATTTCCATCAAGCAACACACAAAAGCAACATACAGTCTTTATAAGATTAAAGATAAATACATGGGATAACCTGTCTTACTCTGAAAGTATGCTGTCCAGCAGATTACAATTTAGAGAATAAATAAAATAGGAGCTTAAAGAGGAGATACAATGAAGGTGGGGCTGCTGGAGGTACAGTAACAGATGTGCAATTTATTATTGATAATAAATGAACAGTTATACATATTCATCATTATCCTCATCGTTGTTATCATCACAATCATAGTAATAACAACAACAACAACAACAACAATAATTTATTCCCATTGTTTAAACTACAAAAATTGACTTCCATTGTCTGTGTCTGTGTGGCCTTATATGCAGGATCATCATAAACCAGATCTAAAACTAGACGCTGGTTTCAATATTGATATCTACAGCATGTACACACATTAAAAGCAATGGCAAAAAGAATGAACTAATGTTCAACATTATCTAATAAAGAGAGATGAAGCCAACACTGTTCCTCCTTTGTGTATCGTTATTTGCTTGTGTTCTGATCAGGTTCTACCACCTTTCTGTCATAGCAAGGATGCCAGTGACTAGGATGCTTCTGTCTTCATACCTTCGATGACATTGCATATTTGAGCTCCTCGAATCAGGCGGGATATGCATTGTATCTCAGCAGTTTCACTGATTGTGAAAGCATCTGAACTATGCATCAGAAGAAAATCACAAGGCCACATTAGCTCGGGTGGTAAAAGCAGTCGTCTGGCTGTCGGTTGCCGGTTCGATCCCACCCTGGGTGTATCGAAGTGTCCCTGAGCAAGACACCTAACCCCTCTGACGAGGTGGTCGGTGCCTTGAATGGCAGCCAATCGCCGTTGGTGTGTGTGTGAGTGTGTGTATGAATGGGTGAATGAGGGTGAATGAGAAGCATCATTTATACAGCACTTTGGATGCTCTATAAATGCCAACCATCACAATGAGTGGACCTAGTCAGTATGGTAGAAGGATGGTAGAAGGACAGTTCTAAGCACCAGGGCTGTGACTGCATGCACAAATGAACGTCATCGCTATGCAACTACTGTAGCTGGAGGGTCAGCCCTGCTCAGAGTGGGGGAGCTGTAGTTGTTCCAGTCCTCTGGTCCTGGGGTGTGACAGGAGGGACACTGACTGTACCAAACTGTCATCATCATTTAGTCCAATCAGACAGCCTCTCATAGCCTGAGTGTCCAATCACAAGATGAGAACCTTCCTTGTTTCCACATAGGAGCTTCCATTTCCCACTCTGTGTTCCCTTGTGTTCCATATTGGAACACTTTACAGCTAGGTGTAGATAGAAGCTCCTTGTGTCCACCAATGGGACTTGTCTACCCCAAAGAATCCACCAATAATATTACTTCCATGTGTCAAGTTAGCAAATTGCTTTGTTTTCCTTTACACAATCCAGCAATAGCTCTGCTCTCACATGACAAGTCAGCCAATAGATCAGCGGAACTTTCCTGATTCCATTAATATAATTTCTGTTCAGCTCAGATTCAGATCTTATGCAGTAAGAAATACTAGAGGGAGGAGAGGAGGTCAAAGAGGGGCCATGGTGAAAAAGAAAAAGAAGTGTCCTTCACTTGCAAAGCATCATGGGTCACGGTGTGGCCATCAGATTCGTGACTCGCCGGTGTGCTGAGCACTCTTGGCCTGTGAGAAACAAAGATCATCAACACTCTTACCATCAATACTGTTACAGGGATGAACAGGTGCTCTTCACAGTATAGCACATCAGCGTGTGTGTGTGTGTGTGTGTGTGTGTGTGAGTGTGTGAGTGTGCGAGAGAGAGAAAGACAGAGAGGGGAGGACATGCTGTCTATTGATCAAAGAAAAGACAGAGGGAAAGATAATGAAGTGGAAGCAAAACTGAGGTGTGTGACTGAGTGACGGACTTTTTGCTGCATCCCACACAAAAAAACTTGAAAATAAGGCTGAGAGAGTACCTGGGAGTTGCTTGACTGGTTGCTGCTGAATTCAGAGTATTTCTTCTTCTGAGATTTACAGCGGGACAGGAGCTTGCCATACTCATCTCTCACCTGAGAGGGTCAGCAGAGGGCAGAAAGGAACGGATTAAATATGAATGTGAAGAAAATATGCTATTTCACTTTTTCTATTGCAAACACACTTGGTCAAAGAAATGAAAGCACAGCAATATTGCTATGCTTGATCTGGCACAATACATTCAAATATGTTGTATTATGATACATTGATGTAAGACATAAACTCACCGAGCACATCTTTTTATCACAACCGCAAATGTATTCAATGTATGTTTGAATTAAACCTTTTCTTTTGTTGAGCATATTTGTATTTTATGTATATGAGTGGATTAAGTTACTCTGTGTGTGTGCGTGTGTGTGAGAACAGCACACCTGTTTGGAGAATAGGCAGTGCATCACAAACAACAGCGTCCCCTGCAGGCTGTTGAGGAAAGTGAAGATGTACTCCAAAGGGCGATTGGTGGTCTCCTCAAACAGGAAGCATCCAAAGATCCACATAGTCCCCAACACACACAGCTGTGCCACTGCAGTAACAGTAAATACCCTGCAGGGGGAGACAGCAGACATCAGGCCCAAGGCATTGACGAGGATAAATTGGGCAAGATATCTGAAATGCGGAAGGTTGAAGAGTAAAATGTGTACTAATCCACTTATGTATATATGACTGTAATATGTGTGTATAACAGTATTAGACATGCAGAAAGTGGTGCCATATGTGCCACATGTATATGAATATGATGTGTATAATATTTAAGTATTGAGCTCATACTTGATCTTCCGCAGGTTGGTAAGGTCAGGGTTGAGGCTGGAGAACTTGTCCACCAGCTTCCACACTGTTATCATGAAGAAGAAAGCATTCACCTGGGGGAGAAGGGTGATTGAGAAAAATATTCAAAATGAACGATTACAAACGATAAATATATTTCAGAAATGACAAATATATTTGAAAGATAATTTTTAACCCAGATTTTGTAAATGTCCCCTCCCTGTGCATAATTGTGTTCATTTACACAACAAGCTCTTTCATGAATACAGGAGAAAAGTATTTTCTCTCCACCTAAAACTAGAGGAGGTCACTAAATCCCTCTATCCGTGGAGGATGCTGCAACCTAAAGTGTGCTACACTGTGGAACCCAGTGTTTCAATAGGATGAGCCTCTCAGCAGCCTCTGAAGAGCCTCTGTGAGCCTGAGGGTATGTGAATAAGGTGACCAGGGTGGGGAGGTAGAGGGGGCAGACTGGGAGCTCTGGGGTGGGACACTCACCATGATGATGACGCAGACAGGACCAAAGAAACTCCAGATAAAACCATCCTTTAGCAGCAGCCAGCAACTGTGGGAAGACACAGCACTGTTTCAAAGCTCTAAAACACACAATACTAACACGCACATTTTAAAACATTCTGAAAGAGTGACTTTATTTTATGTAACAGCATGTTCACTGAATCGTGCCTTGCTTTCACAGTTGCGACTTTTAACTGTTCAGTGCTGAAATGAGCTCTATGAAAATAATTGGAAAGGAATAGAGGGAGGCAGCCAGCCAGCCAGAAAGCCAACCAGACAGACAGAAGGGCAGAAGGATAGACAGACAGACAGACATCGGAGCCCTACTGTTTATCCGTGCCGTATCCCCCTGGGTGGATGGCGGCAGAGACACTGACGATGATGGCGGGGACCCCGTAACCGGCCGCCATCATGTAGAGGGGCCGCAGCGTGGTGTTGAAGACCAGCACCACCATGCGGTACAGCTGCACCCCCTCCAGACACATCCAGCAGAACGCTGCCAGGAAGAAGAAGTGAAGAAGACCAGCCACAACCGCACAGCCAACCTGAGCAAGAAGACATCATTAAAAAGATTGTCCATAAATTATGTTTAACCTGTTATGCTATTATGGATATCTGATCATTTTGTTTACTGCTGTTATATTGCACTTGTTAGTTCCAGGTTCCTTATCATGTTATATGTATTATTCTCTTTATTTGTGTGCTCTGACCACACAATACCTAGCATGGCCTAGCATGTGCATTGTCAGTGAAGCAGATTTTAATTGTTGGAAAGAGACAGGAGGGATTGGGAAGGGAAGGAAAGGAAAGGGAGGGGGAGGGAGGGAGAGTGAGAGACATGATTGCAAAACAGTCTCTCGTTGTAGCACACACACACACACAGACACACAGACACACACACACACACACACACAAAGACACACACACACACACACACACACACACACAGACACACACACACACAAACACACAGACACACAGACACAAACAGACACACCCACACACACACCCGCACACACGCACACACACACACACACACACACACACAGACACAAACAGACACACCCACACACATAGACACACCCACATACACACAAACAGACAGACACACCCACACACACAGACACACCCACATACACACACCCGCACAGACACACAGACACACTCACAGAGACACACAGACACAAACAGATGTGCAGACCGGACACACACACACCTTGTTCTGTGTGCTGGAGATGCCAGCGAGGAAGATGAGGTTGGCGATGAAGAGGCAGACACAGAGGTGCAGGTGGATGGTGTTGCGTGTGCCCTGGATGGAGTGGCAGTAGAGGAAGGTGAGGACGCAGAGCAGAAGGCACAGCTGGGACACGGACAGCCCCACCCAGGTGATCACCTCCAAATGGAAGTTGTCCTGCCGAAAAACAAGGTAAACGCTTCAGTCTCTATGTGCAGTACACACTCAAGATCTCTCTTCCATTCCTGTGTGCTATCCACAACAACAAAAAATATCTTACAAACATATACTATTCAGTGACAGGTGGGCAAAAGCCCTTGGCCCTCAAAACCGAGGGTCAGCATCACTGTAAATACAAACCCCTGAACCAAATGCAGAGATGCTGGAGGACAGTATCAATGAATGGTAGCCTGCCAATGCTAACGCCAGGGAGTATTGCTTCACATAGTAGGAGAGAAAACTATACCACAGAGACAGGATAGGTTACATGTTTTCATAGCTTTATGTATTGATGTATAAATTCTATAGTAGTGCTGCATTTGCTGAAGTATTGTATTGATGACATTAGGTCTTTCATTTATCATACAGACCTCATTAGCTAATGGCACATTTGAATTGATGTGGAAACTGAATTGTGGCTCGATGTGCATTGTCCCTGTCAAAAATAAACAAATAAGTAAATAGAATTAAGAGCAGACAGCCTGGTGCTGTAGACCTCCCCGTCCGCCTCACCTCCAGCTCGTACATGGCCATCAGCACAGCGAAGCTGCTCAGGTGGGTGCAGGAGCACTCTGTCTCATTGGCGTTGCTGCGCACCACCTCACAGCCCTCCGTGGACCAGCCCCCTCCAGCGCTCCTGGCATCCCAGTAAACGCAGGAGTGGTTTTCATCTGTGGACTGGGGGAGAAACAGGAAGTGAGGTGGAAAGAGTAACAGGAAACGACCAAGTGGACATTTTTATGGTGGCAACTCAGTGAAAACTAGACATTAAAACTAACTGAAATGTCTAGACAGTCAGGCAGGGCTGCTGGGTGAATTTCCCGGGACTAAATTATATTATTATATAATTCTTGTGCCAACAACAATAATTTTTAATGATTAACAGAACAGGGAAACAGGTGGTCAGTGCCAGGGGGAAACAGGTGGTCAGTGCCAGGGGGAAACAGGGCTTCAGGGCCAGGGGGAAACAGGGCTTCAGTGCCAGGAGGAAAACAAGGGGGCAGAGGGAAAATTGGACAGGGGGGTTGGATCTAAGAACTCAGAACAACGACAAGAGAAAGAAACAAAGCGTGTGGCGGTCTCTTGTGATTCGGTACGTGGTGTTGACCATGCTCACCACAAGGTGCGAGAAGGTGAAGTTGACGGGTTTTTGCAGGTTCGTCGTGTTTAAGTTGCTCACGCTAACCGTCACCACTTTGGAGTTCATTGAGAACCTTATGCCCTTGTGCTCGTGGTCTTCTTTAAGTCTCTGGAATGAGTCATTGGTGGATGACTCCAGGCCTTTATGGGTCAGGAGAGAGGCAGCTGCAAATCCTGGGTGAAAGGTTAGGGGTCAAGGGATCAAGGTCACTTTTCTGTTGTTTATATTGCATCAGAAAAGGTAATATGAAAAATCGTGGTTGATTTGAATTGAATCAGCTTACAATCGCACATTACCGCCAAAAAGGGTGTTTTGTATTTGTAAAGTAATGGTAATAAGAGAACTATAGATGATGATGGTGATGATACAGTGGAAGAAAGATGAAGAATACCTGGGTAGGCGGTATCTCCAGCAGCAGTCTCCCAGTGTGTGTCCAGATGTGCATGTGCAGAGGACAGGCTGATCTCCCCCTTGGGTGCCAGCTGACCTCTCTCCACTAAAATCTCCACCTCTGCCCAGAGACATAGAGGGGGTGAACAACCTGCAGCATGGACCCCCAATCCTCACCTCAAGCATCCTCATTACAGGCAGTGATCTAGTGATTAATGTGCTAGTACATGGAGGCAAAGCTAAATTGATGATGTACTGTACATTATTTTCGTAGCATATGATTAGATGTGTTTTAAGTGTTAACTTAAGCCTGCAGATGAATTAGAAGATAGAAGGCTTGTTCCTGAGTAGAAATTTCCACATTTGTTGTGGCTTACAGATTGTAGTCTGCTGTAAAATGCCAGATAGCAGGTTTTAGTACAATTTACACTGCTTACATTTTCCCCATACCACCCATACAGCAGACTGTTTTACTGAAACAATACAGGTAGTCTGCCAATCAGACCAACATCCTTTGACCTGCAAGCTCAGTTCTTTATCCATTAAGGGACACTGCTACTTGTTTGTCTCAGTTGCTCCACTCTCAGAAGAAAGGGTCTCTACAGAGGGACTGTATCTACTTCAATGGCTCTTTGTCATGGTTAGATCTGGGAGCTTTCACAGTTTTCATGTCAACCATACAGGGATGCATAAAAACTATGAGGACAAGCCAAATAAATATTTTTTCTGAGAGTGTATGACCACTGGACCACTAGACTGCACAAAGCGGTGGTGATAAGCAGCAGTCAAATAGCAGTTAGCAGCCTGGAGTGGGCAGCAGTGTGCAGCTGTTGAGTAGAGCTCCTACCTGTGTGGTTATAGGACCTCCTGGTGCTCTTTTTGTGCAGTAGAGGTCCGATGAGTCGCAGGGCATCCTCTACCACCTTCAGAAAGGTGCTGACTGCGCTGTTCTTGTTCAGCGGCCCAGCTGACAGCAGCTGCTCGATTATGAGCAACAGTCTCTAGACAAAGCCATGGAGCAAGAGAGGGAAATGAGGGAGAGGGGAAGTGATGTGAGATGGACAGAAACCAGATTGGTGAGTGTGGCATCATCATGGTTTTGAGATGTTACTTTGTGTAGTTTTGGGTTGGGGTGTGTTTGTGTAGCTGTTGATTGGGGTGTTGTGTAGCTATGGCTTGGGTAATGTTTGTGTTGTAGTGAATAAATCAAGTTTTGTTTCACCTCCAACAGTATCTCTCCATCGGGCTGCCCTCCATCTGGTCCATGAGAATTGCTCAGGGCATTACATGCATTTCTCATCAGCGATAATGCTTTGTCAAGTTTTGCTGGTATCTGAGAGGGGGTTGAGGAGAGAGGAGGATAGATGAGTTTAGTCTGTAAGAGAGATGCATTCACCGTTGTATTCTTTCAATCTGAATCTCCATTAGGTTCAGGTCAGTAATGAAGCGAAAACTACCTGGTCAGGTGAAGCCTCAGGTGCAAAATTGTTGCATGTCAGCTCTAAGGGGGAATGAATGAAAGACTTGTTATTGACCACCGTGGTGTTCCACACAGCATTCATGTTCTTTCCTGAACCTTCAGTACAGTACATTGTTGGATGTGGATGTCCCAGGACAGAAACAGAACAGTGTTGGTGGGGTCTGGTGGCATCCCCTGGTCTCGCAGCGAAAGCAGTAACACTGGACTGCACCCTAGTGGTGATAATGCCTCCTGCTTCAGCGGCCTCCACCCTTTCCACAGATCAAACTATCAGCCAAGCACTCATCCACATCTGAAGTGGGGGGGGGGGGCTTGACCACGGGATAATCCAAGAACGTAGTGTTTATTGCGAGTTCAAGCCGAGAGATTCAAGACAATAAGGACCCTGTCTTTTATAAAATTGGAGATCTCTTACCCTACAATGTTGTGATGCTGAAATATTAGCCAAATGCATCGCTTACTGGATTAAAAATGTTATTTCAGACATTATACATAATGATCAAACAGGTTTCATTCAAGGTCGTTTCATTTGGCGATAACATAAGACAGATAATTGAGACCGTATTATGATAATGCAAAGAAATTTGGTTGTAAATGTTATTATACTTCTGGGCAAAGTTTTTATTTTCAAGTCTACCTTGGATCAGGATCCCGAAATTAAGCATTTTAAATCAATCGTGAAACATTACAGCGGAGCAGAAAACCTGGTATCTCAGGGAAATGATGAATATAGTTTGTATGATTCAAGGTGGGGAAAAAAATCAGACAGGCTGGGGGTTGGTGTTAGGGCACATTCGGGACAAACAAATAATGGAATCACATTTCAAATATAAAATGGAGTAGGAAAAAAAAGGAAAAGGAAATCCTTTTGTCAGAATTAATTAATTGCACTAAAACTGTTAATATTGTTAGAATATGACAAAACTATTATCGTTAATGATATTGTCATTTCTGGTCACTTTGTTACGTATGGCACTGTGGACCCAGACGCAGACCACGGGATAATCCAAACACGTAGTGTTTATTGCGAGTTCAAGCCGAGAGATCCAAGACAACACCAAAAACAGAAAACAAAAGAATAATTGGAAAAACAAGCAAAGGGTCAAAATCCAAGTAGTCAAAGGGCTGAGCAGTGCTGCACCCTAGTGGTGATAATGCCTCCTGCTTCAGCGGCCTCTGACTGCTAGCTGCTCACTTACCGTCACACTTTGCCAGGGCAATGCCATAGTTACTGAATCCAGTATTGCAGACGCACTTGTAGCTGCCCTCTGTGTTGTTGCAGTCTCCACCCTTTCCACAGATCAAGCTATCAGCCAAGCACTCATCTACATCTGAAGTGGGTGGGGGGTGGGGGGGTGAAGGGATGGATGACAATCAGTCACAGATAACAATATTAGGGCATCTCAATGAAATTTGATGTTCATGGCTCACAAGCCAGCTTTCCATTCAGGAGAAAATAATTGTTTCTCCTGAATATTTCCATTGAGTTCAACAGGAATATTTGGGGAAACAATTATTTTCATATCTACTGCATATCTGGCAGCAGCATGGTGGTTTAAGGCTCATTTGATACCTTAATGACTTACAGCCATTTAGCCAACAAATGTGTTCCATACTGAATCAGCATAATTTACAGCTGAATCTAGACTGACCCCCCAATTCCCATAGGGATCCATTCAAATGCAAAGAGTTTTAGAACCAGATCCAGGGGGGTCAATATAAGGACCCTGTCTTTTATAAAATTGGAGATCTCTTACCCTACAATGTTGTGATGCTAAAATATTAGCCAAATGCATCGCTTACAGGATTAAAAATGTTATTTCAGACATTATACATAATGATCAAACAGGTTTCATTCAAGGTTGTTTCATTTGGCGATAACATAAGACAGATAATTGAGACCATAGAGTATTATGATAATGCAAAGAAACGAGGTTGTAAATGTTATTATACTTCTGGGACAAGTATTTATTTTCAAGTCTACCTCAGATCAGGATCTACAAATGGAGTATTTTAAATCAATCGTAAAACATTACAGCGGAACAGAAAACCTGGTATCTCAGGGAAATGATGAATATAGTTTGTATGATTCAAGGTGGGGAAAAAAATCAGACAGGCTGGGGGTTGGTGTTAGGGCACATTCGGGACAAACAAATAATGGAATCACATTTAAAATATAAAATGGAGTAGGGAAAAAAAACGGAAAAGGAAATCCTTTAGTCAGAATTAATGGATTGCACTAAAACTGTAAATATTGTTAATGACTATTATTACTATTATTGTTAATGATATTGTCATTTCTGGTCACTTAGTTACATATGGCACTGTGGACCCAGACGCAGACCACGGGATAATCCAAAAATGTAGGGTTTATCCCGAGTTCAAGCCAAGAGATCCAAGACAACACCAAAAACAGAAAGCAAAAGAATTGGAAAAACAAGCAAAGGGTCAAAATCCAAGTAGTCAAAGGGCTAAGGTACAAAAGGGCGAAGGCAGGAAACAGTCACAAAACAAAGCAAATAGTCAAAGCCAAGAGAGCAGAAGGGCAAACAAAACCAGAGGGCAAGGCAAAACTCGAAAAATCTAAACCAAAGGGGTGTCTTTAAGAATCTCAAAAATAGGCATACAAAAACCTCAGAACTATCAGAGATCAACGTTCGGACAATGGGTGAAATGGAGACTGAGGTTTAAATACATGAGGGAAGATGACAATCTAGGCGGGGCTGGGGAGAAGGTGGGCTAAACAAATAGACAACTGGTGGGGAAACACAATAGGGTAATAACAGCATAACAGGAGGGATGGTTGGATGAAAATAAAACGACTGCAAATGGCAAGGAGAGCCACACCTGTGTCGTTCCAGAAAGTTATTAGAACGTAAGGTTCAATAGGTAATTTCGGACACCCTCAACCCACAACACTGTTTATCCCTCCCCCTTCTCTCTGAACATGCTGATGTTGAAACATCATTGGCTGTGGCAATTATTACAGCTTTACAATGTTTTGTTACAGAGTGTCTGCAACTGTATATTTTTGGTCAACTGTATATTTTCAAACCTGAATTTAAGGACTATAAACACAGGCAGAGGGTGAGTCAACATGGGATGAAAATGTAATGAAATGGTTAAGTAACTGGGATTGTAACTCAGTGGATGTTGGGTTGATACCCAGGAGGGAATGTTGTTGTACTATTAACAAAAATAACCGGAAGTAAATATCCCGCTCTATGAAGGATTATATGTAAAGTAATGGAAGCTGTGTAGGTTGCTCTGGATGAAAGTGTCAGCTAAATACCAAACATGTAAATGTGATGCGGGTACTGGATGTAGGGATGGGAGTGTGAATTTGAACCGTTATTAACAATGTGTTTCTCTGAGGAGCTTCACCTTTTCCCTTGTGCTGTTGGAATTTATATACTGTACAGCCCCAGAACAGTGTGTGTGCGTGTGTATTCATAATATCACACTATAGATGCAGCATGGCATCATGGGGTAGAAATAACTGGCAAAGCGTATCTGAGCTGGGGATACTGACTCTTCCCTTGTGTCTTAGAAAGGCGTACTCGGCACTCCCACTCATTTCACACACACACACACACACACACACACACACACACACACACAGCAGTAACACTGGAAACTTGATGTTCTTCATTTTGTGTGGTTTCTGTTTTGATCAGCCTGTTTCTATTTATATCACTGTGGATCAGCACTAAAACAGAGTCACTCACTCATGTCAATACCAGAACACCTACACCCCAGCATAATATACTCGCTCCTGTATTTACACCACAAATCACTGTACTCCACCAGAACCACTAATACCAGTACAGGTTCCACCAAAAATATACACTCTCTTCCCTTTATCTACCTCTATAACACCCACAACATGGCAATTAAACACACCCTGGTATCTAGACCCTTACCCTTACCCAACCCTTACCTCAACACTGTATATTACACATATCTTTAACCCAACACAAAAAACAACTTAGCAACAACAGCATAACAGGAGGGAGACAAAAACGCGGACTGGATGCACGTAAACAAACATGTAAAACATACGGCTCCGGATTAAGGAGTAGACATTTGTATAGATTGAAGACGTAGTGACAGTCAGAGACAGGTGCGAACACTTCGCTGAAACTAAGCGAGTAATCAGGGATAGCATAGGGAGGCGGAGTCATAGAATAGTGCAGAAACACTAAGAGATTTTGTTAGTGAATTAGTTACGTGAATAATTCTAACTACCCAATAAAAGTGACTGTTAGTTAGTTAGTAAGACAGAGAGTAAGTGTATTAATGGATTAGTACTGTAAGTGGATTAGTACTGTACAATATCTAGATTAGTTGTAGTTAGTAAGAACAGTGCTTTACAACATTTAACTACCAAGAGAAGCAGGAGGTAAGAACTGCGAGATTGGAAGGAATGTTGAAATCCCAAATAGTGGGACACACAGACAGGGGAGTGACTCGGCTGGTGAACATTGGTGGAGGGATTTTTTTAAAAAAGGAAACACCTAGGCCAACCTAAAAATAAGATATTCAGACTCTGATGATGTCGGTAGGTCACAGACATCAGGAAGTCATGGCGTGCAAAATATATGCAACAAAATTCGAAACATGACTACCTTCTTTTACATAATATTGCTGTGCCCCAGAGAGAGAGAGAGAGAGAGAGAGAGAGAGAGAGAGAGAGAGAGAGAGAGAGAGAGAGAGAGAGAGAGAGAGAGAGAGAGAGAGAGAGAGAGAGAGAGAGAGAGAGAGAGAGAGAGAGAGAGAGAGAGAGAGAGAGAGAGATTATATACTTATATATAGTTATATACTTATATATACTTAATGTTTGCTTTGGCAATATTTACCTACATATTTCCTGCCAATAAAGCACATTGAATTGAATTGAACGCACAGAGGTACTGAGTATTGATGAGATCAGGGGAAACACTCTAGCACAGAGAAAAATTAAGTGGCAGCACAGCTGTGATTTGGACACACCTCTGCAGAAACAAGACTGAAACCTCCCTCCCACATTTCCATAAAAGGAGTCTGACCTTTGCATGTAACTCCGTCAGAGGCTAGAAATGGTTGTTTCTCATTGCTGGGGACAAATCCACTGTTACAGGTGCAGGAATGTGATCCAGGCGTGTCTATACAACGTGTGTGGGGACCACACATTGTCTTATTCTCTAAACACTCTTTTATGTCTGCAGAAAGAAATATTTTCACACATTGGATGATGAATATTTCACAAAAAAAAAACTCCAGTCATGACAAGAGCTAATTCATCTCACACAAAAAATTATACATGCTCACTGGAAGATATGAGACCTGATGATAAACACAGGCAATGGAAATCTCCAGAGCTTCTTACTGTATTTCTGGTTGATTCTGCATTATTGCATTAAAATGTATAACTATACAGCCTGGCAAGGCTTGCGTCTCATAATGAAGTTTACTTTCATCATTAGAGAAAATGGCCGCTTTTTCTCATTCAGACAAGTGAGGGTTTGAGTAGTATTACCTGAACATGGCTCGCTGCTGAAAAGGTCATTGGATGATTTCATTCTATACCCCTGGTGACATATACACATGTAGCTGCCATTGGTGTTGCTGCAGTTTCCATTCTGTCCACAGATTGGCCTCTCTCCAGGTAAACATTCGTCCACGTCTGTAGAAGAAATAAATCAGAGCGGAAGACGAGAGAGTCACTGGCCTGCATGCAGTCAACTTGTGTGCTTCCCTTTGGCTTAAATGACAGCGGTATAGTTTTAGTCATTGCTGAACTTGCCAAAAACCATCTTGCCAAACTATGAATCAAGCCGTGGTTATGGAAAAAAACAGATTTGAATTTAACTATCAGTTCATGTTGATTGAGTCCAGGCCACTGTCTTACAAATTAAAAGTAAAAAAATAAAACAAACTCCGGTTTCCTCCCATAGTCCAAAGACATGCAGGTTAGGCTGATTGGAGAGTCTAAATTGCCCATAGGTATGAGTGTGTGAGTGAATGGTGTGTATGCCCTGCGATGGACTGGCGACCTGTCCAGTGTGTATTCCTGCCTTTCACCCAATGTATGCTGGGATAGGCTCCAGCCCCCCTGTGACCCTGTTCAGGATAGGCGGGTTAAGATAATGGATGGTTGGATGAAAATAAAACGACTGCAAATGGCAAGGAGAGCCACACCTGTGTCGTTTCAGAAAGTTATTAGAACATAAGGTTCAATAGGTAATTTCAGACACCCTCAACCCACAAGACTGTTTATCCCTCCCCCTTCTCTCTGAACATACTGATGTTGAAACACCATTGGCTGTGGCAATTATTACAGCTTTACAATGTTTTGTTACAGAGTGTCTGCAACTGTATATTTCTGGTCAACTGTATATTTTCAAACCTGAATTTAAGGACTATAAACACAGGCAGAGGATGAGTCAACATGTCAGTGAACCTTTTTTCAATTATATGAAGGGATTTACAATATCTTGTAACAAGCTTAATTGGTCAATATATTTGCAGCAGCTACAATATTTCACTGTTTCAGTGAATATATCCAAGTCTATGTATTAGTCACATATGATAGTTATTGTGGGAAACTTACCAATACAACCTTCACCTGTACTTTGAAATCCTACTTTGCATTGTGAGAGTGCCAGATCTGTCATCAGGGAGAAGGAGAAACCTGCAGGAGGAGATCAGGGAGATCAGAGCTGCCTCCATTTTCAGCAGCTGCCTGCCCTTCATCACCCATCTCTTTCTGATGAAAGAGTCTTCATATGACCAAGACTTAAAATGTAACATTTCTATCCAGTGTGCACAACAAAATCATAAGTCATAAGTCTTCACTTAAAAGCCCTGTGCTGCCAGGAACTGCAGAGCAGGTGCCATTATTACCCATAATTCCAAACCAATGGGGGGGGGGATAAAAAAAGATTATACTATTTGTGACCTTGTGACAAACTCCAAACCTGATGAGGTCAGACTTGGCAATCTTTCCAGCACAAGGGCCTGCTGATGACACATCAACACCTCAGAAACTGCCGCTTCCTGCGTTTGTTCCTGCAGTACGGCTGCTCGCGGGAGGCGGTGAATCCCCCGCAATTCAGCAATAATCTCACACCTGGCAACCCAGCATTCTCCACCCTATCGCTCCTCATATTCGGTCGCAGCTCCCTCTGATTGACATTTAGAGGCTGATGACATCACTAAGTTTCACTGTTCATCACAAGAAAAAGCATGTCTCCTTCCATCAGGTCCTCCAAGGCCTTGGCTGGCATGGGGTTAATGTAAATGTGCACTGCGTGTCAAACGCACAGGTGAGTACTGACTGCCAGGACATGCGAGTAGGTCTATGCTACTCAAAAATGCAGGAGGATGAATGATTTATGGCTGATCAGCAATGGTCTCCACAGCCCATTCACTCAAAGCAGACATAACATAACAAAACATAACATAACATAACATAAGGTAATGGTGAGAACAGGCCATTCAGCCCAGCAATACTCACCTTTGCAGACAGTGTTTGTGTCTGTGTCAGTATGTATGTGTATGTGTGTGTGTGTGTTTGTGTGTGTGCGTGTGTTTGTGTGTGTGTGCGTGTGTGTGTGTGTGGAAGGGGCAGCGTACAGCCTGGTTGACTGTGACCTGAAAGGTCGGTGGTTCAAGCCGTAGTGTAGCTACAGTAAGATATATCCTGCTCTATGAAGGATTATATGTAAAGTAATGGAAGCTGTGTAGGTTGCTCTGGATGAAAGTTTCAGCTAAATACTGTCACGTTTCAGGTCTGTCTTGCCTTGTTTTATGTTTTATCATTTGTCTTAGTCACGTATTGTCTTATCATGTATTATGTTAGTCTAGGTTCGTCATGTTGTTTAGTTTATTTCTTGTTACGATTAATTGTCTTGTCATGTCTAGTTATGTTTTCATTACGATTATTTTTACCTTGTTATGTGGAGTGGTTATCGACTTAGTTCGTTTTGTGTTATGTTTTGATTTATTGTTTATTGTTACGTAAACTTGTCGCTGTTTAAAAATACACTTTTACATGTTTTTCCGCAAACCTTGTCAGGGGTCGGCAACCCTGGTCCTGGAGAGCCGCAGGGTGTGCTGGCTTTCGTTGTTACTTGGTATTAATTGATCAATGAAAGCCGTTGATTGCACAGTTAACTCACCTCACCTGGTTTCTTGGGTCTGAATCGGTTGCTTATTTTAAAGTGGAGACGAAAGCCAGCACACCCTGCGGCTCTCCAGGACCAGGGTTGCCGACCCCTGGTCTATGTACTAAAACTACTAATGCTAGATCAGGATTGGGTAATACTAACAGACTAATCATGTGTTCATGTTACCGTACGTTTCTCGTGCATGTCATTTACTAATTTACTAATGCTAGGGCAGGATAGGTTTATTACTAACGATTACTAATTACCTTGTTAAAACTTGTCATCCATCGCACCTGTTTTCCATTCCCTTGCTGCTCTCTAACTAATTGTCTACACCTGTCTACACCCGCATTTATAGCCCAGTTGCACTTCTGTTCGTTGCGAAATTGTCTGCCTTTTGTCCGTCTCAGCGACGCTTGACTGATTAGTGCCATTGTCTTCACGTTAAGATCCAAGCCTGTTTATCGACCACCGTTTATTGATTTCTGTTTCGTTGACCATCGCTTGTTTTTGACCACGTCCCCGCCTACTGCTTTTGTACCTTTGCCTCGCTGTTTGTTTTATGGTTTCGACTTCCGCATCGCCCTCGACCACGACCCTGCCTGCCGCCCGCCTGTACTTCTGCCCCGCTGACAGCTCTCCTGCTACCGGACCTCCCTGCACGTCTACCGACTACGAGTTTGCCTTTTCCCTCGGCACCGTGTTTTCTGATTATTTATTGTTTTATTGGCTGGATCTACGTGTATGGACTTTGCTTGTTTTGACTACGCTCCTGGGATTCGTCCCGAATAAAGCCCTGACGGGACTTTATTTTACCATTGTTTCTGAGTCGTGCATTTTGGGTCGAACCCCCACGCACCCGTCTCAAATACCAAACGTAAATGTGATGTGGGTACTGGATGTAGGGATGGGAGTGTGAATTTGAACCGTTATTAACAATGTGTTTCTCTGAGGAGCTTCACCTTTTCCCTTGTGCTGTTGGAATTTATATACTGTACAGCCTCAGAGCAGCGTGTGTGCGTGTATATTTAAAATATCACACTGTAGATGCAGTATGGCATCATGGGGTAGAAATAATTGACAAAGCGTATCTGAGCTGGGGACACTGACTCTTCCCTTGTGTCTTAGAAAGGCGTACTCGGCACTCCCACTCATTACACACACACCAGTGACACTGGAAACTTGATGTTCTTCATTTTGTGTGGTTTCTGTTTTGATCAGCATTAAAACAGTCACTCATGTGAATACCAGAACACCTACACCCCAGCATAATATACTCGCTCCTGTATTTACACCACAAACGACTGTACTCCACCAGAACCACTAATACCAGTACAGGTTCCACCAAAAATATACACACTTCCCTTTATCTACCTCTATAACACCCACAACATGGCAATTCGATTACCACACACCCTGGTATCTAGACCACAAACACGTACACCACACAACCCAACCCTTACCTCAACACTGATATTACACATATCTTTAACCCAACACAAAAAACAACACCACAGTCGCCTGTACCTAAATCCCAGCAGCAGCTCCCTCTGATTGACATTTAGAGGCTGATGACATCACTAAGTTTCACTGTTCATCACAAGAAAAAGCATGTCTCTTTCCATCAGGTCCACCAAGGCCTTGGTTGTGTAAGCCAGTCAGAAGTAACATTTGGTCTCATGTGCTGGTCAGCTTGCTGACTTCCCCCTCCTGGAGCATACATTGTTAGCCCCACCGTTGGCACACATGCAAGGATTCTTAGAGGCGCCTTCTGGGGGCCCTGGGGGCCCCCCTTTTCTCACATTCCTGACAGGTTAGAGCACAGGAATATTGGAGATGGCATAAAGATGTTTCATGATAATCCCAGGTCAGAATATAGTAATGTTTGGTGTTATTCTGATTGGTTCGACTGTTCTCCTAGATTAAATATTCAAAACTGCTATTAAGATAGTAAATAGACCCGGTAACACCTTGAAAACATTGCCCATGTGATCCTTGTATTATTGCATGAAGTCTTATGTAATGGTAACAGGAATTACATGTAAAATGGATAATGTTTGGGTAATCTGTTTGGTATGGATGTGATTTGGTAAAATGAAGGAATCGGATGAGATACATTTCATACCAAATGGAGTTTAATAAACCATAGTTTCAGTAACTCAAGGGAAAACCTACACGTTCTCTCCTGGTAATCATCTCATTTTCCCTACTCAACAACCCCCAAGGGTGGGGGTCTAAATTCCAGATTTGACCACCCCTCCAGGTTGATTTATGGCACTGCCGCCTGGTTTCAAACGTATGATTTGGCATAAAAGCAAGGGAGACAGACCAATCTGGGAAGATCGTATTCTACTTCCCACACATGTTGTTATGGATTGATGGTTATTCCACTTTTGTTTTATGTAAATACATTCTCGGCAAAGTTTGCAATCAATAAAAGGTTTGCTAACACGTCTGAATTGCCGCAAAAAATGTGTTAAATGCTCGAGAAAATGTGTGAATGTGCAGGCGGATGTGTTGGTGAGTGAGGTTCCGCATGTGCGAGTATGTGTGTGTGTGAGTGTGTGAGAGAGAGAGAGAGAGAGAGAGAGAGAGAGACTGTGTTAGGGTGGGTGACTCTCAGATACATTTGTGTCATTTATGGGATGAAAATGTAATGAAATGGTTAAGTAACTGGGATTGTAATGTTGGGATTGTAATGTTGGGTTGATACCCAGGAGGGAATGTTGTTGTACTCTTAACTAAGATAACCGGAAGTAAATATCCTGCTCTATGAAGGATTATATGTAAAGTAATGGAAGCTGTGTAGGTTGCTCTGGATGAAAGTGTCAGCTAAATACCAAACATGTAAATGTGATGCGGGTACTGGATGTAGGGATGGGAGCGTGAATTTGAACTGTTTTTAACAATGTGTTTCTCTGAGGAGCTCCACCTTTTCCCTTGTGCTGTTGGAATTTATATACTGTACAGCCACAGAACAGCGTGTGTGCGTGTATATTTAAATACATACAACCCAACCCTTACCTCAACACTGATATTACACATATCTTTAACCCAACACAAAAAACAACTTAACACCACACTCGCCTGTACCTAAATCACAACCAAGCCAAGTAGTTCTTCATTCCACAGTATGAAAGTGATGGCAGTAATTTATTCTACATTCTGAGAAACAAACTGTTGCCAAGGCAAAGCAACAATAAAAGTTACTCACCCAGAATCAGCAAAAGCCCTCTCCTCATGGTGGAAAAAGAAAATGGCCAAAGCACTGAAATGGATAAAGGAAGCCAAAGATTATTTTTTTTAAGTAACAAAAAGACACTCTTCTAACCAAAATGTGAGTTTATAAAAGAGAAACTGATAAGCACCAAGTACGAAAGTTTAAACAGCTGTACTGCTCTTTAGCAAAATGACGCAACTTCAGTGCACACTCGTTGAAATGGTCCCCTTTCTCTCTCTCGCTCGCTCTCTCTCTCTCTCTCTCTCACTCTCATTCTGTTTTTGCTCTCTTTCTTCTGTGTTCTGTCTCTCTGGGCAGGGCTTGTTCATTTCAGAGTTGCACCCACCGGTTCAAGAAGAGGAACCTCCTGTGTCACAGGCGGTGAGACAGAGAGGGGGAGTGGGAAAGAATGAGGGGGAAGAGAGAAAGAGGAGGAGAGGACTGCTGTCAGAGATAAAAATGTACAATCCCTGTTCAATGATTGCTCGGGGGGGTGGATATGGTTGTGGCCGTAGACCTCAGTCATTTCTACCTGTTTACAGCTGCAGAGCCAAATAAACTTTCGCTGTCCCTTTTGGTTACAGTCACCAGCAGTTACCATTTAGTTGTCCTTTTGCTTGCGCTGTGATTTGGTTGTAATTTCACGGATATCCTGTTATGAATTCAGAGGCCTGGAGTACCAGCTACACTGTTTGCAGGATACAACATGTCCAAAAAAACAGAAAAGTACAGAACCTCAATTTTATTTGTTACACATACAAATCCCTACTCTGCTTATGGCACCTGTGTGTGACAGAGAGAGGGAGAGAGAGAGAGAAAGAGAGAGCAAGAGACAGCCCCCTATCTCAGCAGTCATGGAACAGAGTTGTCAACATCTGATTGCCTGGTTCCTGTGTTGCAACTCTTTCTCAATCTACAGCCGTTAGGTTTGGTTAATGACTTGGGCAAAGGAAACTACACAGCAGCTACCAGGTGAACAGCTATAGAGCCAAATAAGCTTCGATATGACGTAATTCTAATGTTCTCAGTGCAAGATAGGGGCAAAAATACTCGATAGTGTATGAGCAGAAAGAAAAAACTGCTGAGAATAGTTTGCCCAAGGCACTTTCCTTCTCTCAGTGATGCCTTGAAGGCAGCAGCTTGTAGAACTAGAAAACTGATTTTGATGGGTTTAGCAAACTAGCTAGCTCAGTAAGATAAATACAGATAGGTTTAATAAAAATGCATTAAAAAAAAATCTGGCAAGTAGCATGTACACATAATCTGTGGTTGGCTGAGCTGAACCTGCTGCCTTCCAGGCATCACTGAGGGAAGGAAAGTACCTTGGGTGAATAGCTCACATGTATGTTGAAGAGTGGACATTCATGGAATTCATTCATGAAACAAAACCTTTTTCATTAGGTTTATTTGACCATAGGACTGGTTAACATTTTACCCATTCGACACAGAGATCTGACATTTAAATACATAACCCTACTAACAATACAATTACCATACCTCTCTTATGTTCTGTTTGGTACAGTGCACTGAGTGTGTAACAAGTAAAATGTATTTTTTAATATAAAACATTACATTTTTCAAATAAAAATTATATTTCCCCAAAAAACAGGGTCCACAATTATTGGCACCCCTGGTTTAATAAGTTATGCAAACACCCCTGGTAAAGATGATGAGCCTTTTCCTATAATCTGTGATAAGCCCAGATAACACATTTGGAGGGATTTTTGACTTTTCATAATCATTGATATCCTTTAGACCCCCCACCCCCCTCTTCAGTTCAGACCATGGGGTGGGAGGACTTAAGCCTGGAGAATGAGATGGCCATTGCAGAACATGGTTACGTTGTTTTTACTAAACCATTTTGGCACTGATGTATGCCTGGAGTCATTGTCCTGCTGAACAATCTACCTAGAACCAGTCTCACCTTCCTAGCGGAGGCAAGCAGATCCTCAGCCAAGATCTGAAATGGTGCCCCTGGAGCACTGGAAGCAAAACATCTCCAAAATAACAATGACCCACCTTCATATAGTAGGTATAAGGTGCTTCTCCTGGAGGCTCTTTTAGGATCCAGCAACTCAGCAGTCAAGCATGAAGTGCTATGCAGTTGTGTTACATTATCACATTATTGGCATTTTGCAGACGATGTTATCCAGAGCGACGTACAGTTGATTAGACTAAGCAGGAGACAATCCTCCCCTGGAGCAATGCAGGGTTAAGGGCCTTGCTCAAGGGCCGAATGGCTGTATGGATCTTATTGTGGCTTATTGTGGATTAGAACCACCGACCTTGCGTGTCCCAGGAATTTCCGTTAACCATTACGCTACAGGCCGCCCTTGTGTGACTGCGACAACGCCTAGAACAGTGTTCACCACCAAATGCGACTGTTTGTTAGGGGCAAGGGTGGTGTGTTTTCTCAGGCATGGTTTTGACGTGGTTGTGACTGCTTCTTTTTTGTGTGCAAGCATTTTTTATCAGATTAGAGCTGGCAGAACAGTGTGCCTTTGCTCTCTCACACACATGCCCGTACACAGACATACATGCACAGACACACTCACACACACGCATATACGCATGCACGAACACATCCACATACATACACACATACACAGACACACACACAGCAGCAGAATTAGAAAGTTCTGTTTCCTTCTTAGTTTGGTTCATATGTTGATCATACTCTCCTCTACCACTCATTTCACACACACACACACACACACACACACACACACACAGCAGCAGTCAAAGGTTCAGGTTCCTCTTAGTTCGGCTCATATGTTGATCACACTCTCCTCTACCACTCATTTCACACACACACACAAGCACGCACACAAAGAGATGCCCTGCCATGCCTCAGTAGGATCTGGGACGGACAAGCTGAGCGCCAGCCTAATTCTGGTCAGGCCACACTGTTTATAAGTCCATTGTGTTTGTGTTCATGTTCATCTGTATTTATTTTAGGGCAATGTCAATGGGAATGGAGGGGCTGTCATACATAGACCAGCTGTCTTCACCACTTCCTGTTTCACCAGAGGAATTGGGACTGCTGATTTAAATGGTTTCCTGTTAAATTGCACCGCTTTGTGCATGTCAATAGTATGAGTTTTAACAATTTGAGATAAATTCCTTGTGAAAAGTTTGAGATAAGTTTCCGTATTGAATCAACAGCAACTGTGAAGGAGTGAAAGGTTTACGGATATAGTTTTATTGAGCATCTAGCATCTTTAATGCACCGGAGTGAATTTACTTTTCAGGAGTATGTTTCATGTTATCTGTTTTGATAGCAAGATATCTGTTTTGATAGCAAGAGGGCCACTGAAGGCACCCAAAATAAGTGTCCTTTATGTGGAGGATCAAAAATAAAGATAAAATAAACGGAGTAACTGAATTCAGCTAAGTAACCTGCAGAAATAATCTTCTGCATCTCAGCCAACAAACCCCTCTGTGGTTGATTTTTGCATCCGGTTGCCATTAGCAACTGCAGAAGTAAAGTAAACTGCGGTTGGGGCGCACTCACCTTGAACCCCTCGCAGCGCAGGCTGAAGACTGGAGGGGTGGGGGTTTTCCTGAGATGTGTGGTAAACTCGCAGAACGCTCGCAGAATGCTTTACTGCAACCATCCCCCTCTGAGTCAGGTTCTGCTCAAGATTTGCACCAGGGAGTTTCCCCATGCTAGCACACAGTGGCCTCTGTAAAACTGCTTTGTGACAATTCCCTTGAATTACCTATGAAATGAACTTGAATTGACAATAGATCATAAGTGGGTGCAGTGGGTAGCACTGCCGCCTCACAGCAAGGAGGTCCTTTGTTTAACCTTCTAAAACCTGGCATACACATGCGTGGACTCCACATTTTGGGCTGTACAACCGTAATACTTAATTCTTAAGACCGAGAGTCCACATATGTGGACATCATTTTTCTCAAAAACTACATCATGTCAAAAGATGATGCTTAGTTTTTATACTTATCAGGTCCCAATAAGCCCAAATAGCAAAGAGAAATTACAAATGCATACCAAAAAAGAGTGCGGGTCTTAGGAGGTTAATCCTGGTCAGCCGGGGCCTCTCTGTGTGGAGTCTGCATGTTTGCGTGGGTTTCCTCCAGGTACTCCGGTTTCCTCCCACAGTCCAAAGACATGCAGGTTAGGCTGTTTGGAGAGTCTAAATTGCCCGTGGGTATGAGTGTGTGAGTGAATGGTTTGTGTACCCTGCAATGGACTGGCGACCTCTCCAGGGTGTATTCCTGCCTTTCGCCCCAATGTATGCTGGGATAGGCTCCAGCCCCCCTGTGACCCTGTTCAGGATAAGCGGGTTAAGATAATGGATGGTCTCGGTGGCGCAGCCTGTAGAGCACTGACCGCATGCTCATTGCGAACCGCGATGTCGGCGGTTCGAATCCGACCGTCCGACATTTGACGCATGTCTTCCCCTCTCTCTCGCTCCCATTCTTCCTGTCTCTCTATACTATATACTGTCCAATAAAGCTGAAAAATGCCTAAAAAATATCTTTAAAAAAAAAAAGATAATGGATGGATGGATGTACTGCCCATGTGCAGAAGGCTATTGAATTTTAGTTTACCCAGTCAATGGGTATACTATAATCTCATTATATTTGTATATTATTTTGTATTCTAATTATTAGTGTCAATGACACTATGATATTATCGATCAGCCACCAGTCCTCTGATACTGACAGCATTTACCGTTCATTGTGTAGTGGGGAATAAGTTAGAGCTGAAGGTCTGAATTGATTCCTTTTTTTCTGGTTGGGTTTCTTTCTTGTGGTTTCGGGTTGTTTTGGATTGCTGCAGAGTGATTAAGACTGTGTCACTAATAAAAACAGGGTATTAAGAGTAAAAAAAAGTATCTTACTCTCTCTCTCTCTCTCTCTCATAGCCTAACATAATGGTGAGAACAGGCCATTCAGCCCATCAATGCTTGCTTTTTTCCCCACCACTAAGTGTACCTAAATAGTATCTAGCACTGTATCAAGCCTGGTCTTGAAAACCACCAGTAACCTTGAGGTCAAAGATGCTGTTGAGAGCATCTATGAAAGCAGCAACATCTACAACATTTCAGGCACTCTCCCTTTACATATACAGTAGGAACATAAGCATAACAATAAGCCCAGCAATACTTGCCTTTTTCTACCAGTGACATGTATCTAATGTCTTGCTAGTATCTAGTCTTGAAAACCCCCAGTGTTTCTGCCTCCACTACATGTCCTGGCAAGCTATTCCATACAGTGACCAAGCTCTGTGTGAAAAAATACTTCCTAATGTCTGTACACAATTTATCCTTTTCCAATTTCCATTTGTACCCTCTCGTTCTGCTAATCAAACTCACCCCGAAGAATCGCCTGTAGTTCACTTTGTTAATCTCTCGCTGCTGTCATATTTAATATTACCCTTAATCTGGCTCTTACTCACTTTATATAGTGGAGGTATTCACTGTCACTCACTGCCAGTGAGCCAAACCTGCATTGTACTGGAGTAACTAAAATCACAAAATCGTGTCAGAACTCAAATATGTATTCTCAGCTGCCTCAATCGATCGAGAGATTAACAGCAAGCGCACTGCCAGATCATAGATATGGAGTACATTTCAAGACAGAAATGCAACATACCACTTCCTCCTCAGAGGAGAAAACGCAGAAACACCAAACAGCTAAAACAACAACTCCTTCTGTGAATTCAGTGGGACTAGTCAGTCAGGCTACTGTCTGTAATGAACCTTATTGTATTGCATATAAGATGGCCTACATGTGCCTTGCCTGCTTCATATACCTATGTAATAAATTCTAATAGTGGTCCTCACTAGCGAGCCATAGAGTCTGCCGATTTTTGTTTTTGCCTTACCTGTAATATCAATCAACTGAGTAACAACAAAAGCCAGCCCCGCCTGAGGCTCTCCAGGACCTGGAGTTAGGACCACTGTTCTAGAGAGTGCTGGCCATGGGTTTTTCTTCAAGATTACCAGCAAATCAATGGAGTTGAGCAGTTCAGTTTCATTCCTCGTTATCTTTCAACATGTCTCTTGAGCAGGAGCATGGTCAACTGGGCCACCTTTCTCCCCTCGCTGAGCTGAGTGCTGACCTGGAGAAGAGCACAGGCCACGGGCTGCTAGTGAACGGGCTGGGACCGTGGTACGGTACTGCCCTGAGGCTGCGAGTCTCCACATTTCAGCGTCGATTATTGACGCTGCTGTGAGATGGTGAGCGCAGATGATTATTAGGATGTGCCAAAGAGAAGTTCAAAAATTACCCCTTTTTCTCTCTGACACACACACACACACAGTGCCCCAACCCTGTCAGATGAAATTTAAATTTATTCTGAAGGTTTGTCATCACAGTGTTAACCCCCCCTTTGGGAGCCTTGTTTCCTGTTTGCAGAAAAGTCATGCTGACGGTACAGGAAACCCGACCTAACCCTGATCTGACCTGCTTTCCACATCAGGCATGTACGCTCAATAGATGTGAGGGGGCTGTTCGCTCTCCCCCTCCCCAGTCAGCAATCACAACATTCCACATATACCTCATTGTGCCAGGACCAGTAGTCTCTTCATATTTGGTGTGTGTATGTGTGTTTGAGGACTGAGGGGGAGGGAGTGGGGGCGGTGGCGGGGAGTTTGGTCCCTGTAGCAGGAAGTAAACTGGTTACAATGAATGTTGATGGATACAGAGGAGATGATGGTGTACATTTTAAGCATGGAGTCAATTGTCTTTCACAATGCACCATTGGGAGGAGTTTTATTACATTTCAACACATGACCGTGGTGAATCTGCGAGAAACAAACGCAGTGTCATTCACAACTGCCTCACCCACCACAGAAACCCAAGTTCCTCACCCATGTATGTGTGTTGGTGAGCAAGTGTTTGTGTGGATGTGTGTGTATATTTGTGTTTGTGTGTATGTATATACTTAGAGCGGAGAGAGCAAGATTGAGTGGGAGAAAGTGAAAGCGAGCAAGACTGAGAGAGAATGGGGGGAACATAGTGGGTAAATAAACAGAACTGCTGTTTATAATACATAAAACATCATTTCAGCTTGAACTCCGTGTCCTTTTCCAGAAAAATGTTGAAATCCATGAGTAAGATCAGTGTGACATTAATAATATCATTGAAATGATGTCACTGTGTATTGACTGCTCTCTGCAAGAATCTTCATTCTATTGCAGGGACACTCAGATCTGGCCCTCAAGGTCAGCAGTGCTGCTCGGTTGTCCTTTTCTTATACAGTCACTGATTGGCCAGAGATTACACTCACCTGGTGTGTCAGGTTTAAACCAGTCCCTGATTAGAGGGGGGAATGAAAACCAGCAGCAATACTGGCACTGAGACTTCAGTATCCCTGCTTTATTGAATAGAACTGGACACTTAATGAACTTGATTAATAAGCATATGTGAAACTGAGTCTATGCTAAAATAAGACTTTATTTGTCCAGGGAAGCTCACACATTTATAGAAGTGTGCAAAGCTTTGGACACCCCTGGTCAAAAAGCCTTTTACAATTAATATCTAAGTGAACAGAAGCAAACCTGACTTCTACATTTCATTTTTACATGTCCACCTTCACTTTAAACAGCTTCAGGTATCCGGAAAAACCTTTGATTGAAAGCATGGTTTAAGTTAAACTTCATCAAGCATTTCTGTGTCCAGCAGGAATTATGAATAAGCAATGTTGATACTAGAAATGTGTGGTCATTCAAATTTTATTTATTTATTTATTTATTTACATTCATTCAGCTTTTAACACAATTTCCAATCACGATGGCAATGGGATATACCGTTTGAAAGCATTAAAACTCACTTTAGATCTGTATAACCTACAGTGGTGTGAAAAAGCGTTTGCCCCCTTCCTGATTTCTTATTTTTTTGCATGTTTGTCACACTTAAATGTTTCAGATCATCAAACAAATTTAAATATTAGTCAAAGACAACACAAGTAAACACAAAATGCAGTTTTTAAATGAAGGTTTTTATTATTAAGGGAGAAAAAAAATCCAAACCTACATGGCCCTGTGTGAAAAAGTGATTGCCCCCTAAACCTAATAACTGGTTGGGCCACCCTTAGCAGCAACAACTGCAATCAAGCATTTGCGATAACTTGCAATGAGTCTCTTACAGCGCTGTGGAGGAATTTTGGCCCACTCATCTTTGCAGAATTGTTGTAATTCAGCCACATTGGAGGGTTTTCGAGCATGAACCACCTTTAAGGTCATGCCACAGCATCTCAATAGGATTCAGGTCAGGACTTTGCTAGGCCACTCCAAAGTCTTCATTTTGTTTTTCTTCAGCCATTCAGAGGTGGACTTGCTGGTGTGTTTTGCATTGTAAGGGAGTAACTAAAATCACAAAAACGTGTCAGAACTCAAATATGTATTCTCAGCAGCCTCAATTGATCGAGAGATTAACAGCAAGCGCACTGCCAGATCATAGATATGGAGTACATTTCAAGACAGAAATGCAACATACCACTTCCTCCTCAGAGGAGAAAACGCAGAAACACCAAACAGCTAAAACAACAACTCCGTCCGTGAATTCAGTGGGACTAGTCAGTCAGGCTACTGTCTGTAATGAACCTTATTGTATTGCATATAAGATAGCCTACATGTGCCTTGCCTGCTTCATATACCTATGTAATAAATTCTAATAGTGGTCCTCACTAGCGAGCCATAGAGTCTGCCGATTTTTCTTTTTGCCTTACCTGTAATATCAATCAACTGAGTAACAACAAAAGCCAGCCCCGCCTTGGAGGGTTTTCAAGCATGAACCGCCTATTTAAGGACATGCCACAGCATCTCAATAGGATTCAGGTCAGGACTATGACTAGGCCACTCCAAAGTCTTGTTTTTCTTCAGCCATTCAGAGGTGGACTTGCTGGTGTGTTTTGGATCATTGTCCTGCTGCAGAACCCAAGTTCGTTTCAGCTTGAGGTCATGAACAGATGGCCAGCAAAACAGCCCCAGAACATCACACTACCACCACCATATTTTACTGTTGGTATGATGTTCTTTTTCTGAAATGCGGTGTTACTTTTACACCAGATGTAATGGGACACACACCTTCCAAAAAGTTCAACCTCTGACCACAGAGTATTTTCCGTAAAGTCTTGGGGATCATCAAGATGTTTTCTGGCAAATTTGAGACTAGCCTTAATGTTCTTTTTGCTCAGCAGTGGTTTTCGTCTTGGAACTCTGCCATGCAGGCCATTTTTGCCCAGTCTCTTTCTTATGGTGGAGTCATGAACACTGGTTCGCTGGAGTCCCAAAGCTTTAGAAATGGCTTTATAACCTTTTCCAGACAGATCGATCGATCTCAATTACTTTCTTTCTCATTTGTTCCTGAATTTCTTTAGATCTCGGCATGATGTCTAGCTTTTGAGGATCATTTGGTCTACTTCACTTTGTCAGGCAGGTCCTATTTAAGTGATTTCTTGATTGAGAACAGGTGTGGCAGTAATCAGGCCTGGGTGTGGCTAGAGAAATTGAACTCAGGTTTGATAAACCACAGTTAAGTTATGTTTTAACAGGGGGGGGCAATAACTTTTTCACACAGGGCCATGCAGGTTTGGATTTTTTTCTCCATTAATAATAAAAACCTTCATTTAAAAACAGAATTTTGTGTTTACTTGTGTTGTCTCTGACTAATATTTAAATTTGTTTGATGATCTGAAACATTTAAGTGTGACAAACATGCAAAAAAAAAAAAAATCAGGAAGGGGGCAAACACTTTTACACACCACTGTGTATATATATATATATATATATATATATATAATTTTGGGGGGGTTAGACAAGAGGGAAATCGGAAAGGGGGGGGGGGAGGTGTGATTTTAGTCTGCGTCAAAATAGGGGGAGGGATTCTGCTGTCCTGACAGTGGTAGGCAAGTCATTCCACCACTGAGGAACCAGAATGGAAAACAGGCGTGAACGTGCAGCTCGACCGCCAGGTGCTCGTAGTGCGGGAACCATAAGGCGACCAGAGCAGGCAGACCGGAGTGGTCTAGCTGGGGAGTAGGGAGTGATATGACTAATATTTAAATTTGTTTGATGATCTGAAACATTTAAGTGTGACAAACATGCAAAAAAAAAAGAAATCAGGAATCAAACACTTTTTCACACCACTGTATTTCAGATTGCTTTAACAACATTGCGACAACAGTTCCCTATTTTGTAACGTGGGTGGCTGCTATGGGGGGGATCTCGCATTCTCTCCATTTTGGAGACATATACTAAACAGAATAAGGTAATGTCAGTGTCAGTGTCATTTTCGTTGCAAGGGTATAATCAAGGGTATAACCAAATGTATGATCAGTGGCGGCTCCTGAGCTCATAATTGGTGGGGCGCAAAACTTTCCTTTAAACCAATCGTTGATCTCAAACTTTTTTCTTTCATTTTCCTTGATTAATAAATGTGTCGATGATCTGAATAATCAATAGGGAATTAACACGAGGCTTCATCATATCGTGTTGAATGATGCATACAATTAACAAAAATCCGTTTTAATCACTAAGCAGTGGCAGTAGGCTATCCATACGATTAATTCAGAAAATACTCAGTACCGTCAAATATAGCCAGCTCTCCCCAATTGGGTATTATTAGAATAAGCCTATGCCTTATGCATTTCATTATATTTGCATTACGAAACGGTGCACATTTTATCAACAGCGGATACGTGTAGACTTCTTATTTCGCAGTCCGCACTCACTCTCGGAAATGATCTGCAATGCGTAGATTGTAAACTGGTATTGCTGGTCATTCTGAAAGCTAACGCGGTAGATAACAGAGTGACGCATCTTTTTAAATAAGTGTTGGCTAGTCTACTTCGTGGTTAATTTATGAGCCCCATCATTGAAACGTTCGTTAATCGACATAATTGAATGAAAACGGGACGATGTCACCGATTAGTTTAAAGGAAAGTTTTGCGCCCCACCAATTCTGAGCCCCCGAGACGTGTGTAATAATGCAATTCTAAAAACGTGCTAACTCTGAGAAACGTCGAGAGAATGTCCATTGTTTACTTATATTTCCCTGGAGGAATTAGCATTGCTGTCCGTTTCTTCTATAAAAGTACGTGTACATACAGTATGACTGGTATTACCTACGTTTTGTATAGGCTCTCTGGAACAAGGACGTCTCTGATCAGTGACAGTAATCCTGTTGTACCGTAAAGGCGTGATCCCCATCCGTGAGCAAAAAATACAGTATAACTTCAGCTGAACCTAGAACCGGCTAGTGGCATGGTATTGAAGTAGCGACTGAGAAGCATTTTAGCTAATGACATTACGTTTCCAAACGGTGTATCATTTGTTAGGCTTTCATAAAACAACACAGCATAACAGTAGCACTTTCAATACACATGCTGAGACTTACGCTAAGGCAAAAACTGTTCTTGAGATTGTATAGCCAAAAAGGTTGACGTTTTTTGAGGAGACCACAATACTTTAGTGAGCAAAATACAGTATTTCACACATCATAAGACCCATAATATAATTTAGTCTTTTTCTGACTCTTGACAAATAAACCCCAAAGGGTTACCTTTCAGGATTATGCCTGTAGTCAAAGGGTTCAAGAATAATAGGCATTTAATTGTGGGTATGTCATTTTTAAGCTTGTGTTAAGAAAATGGGTGATACTTAAGGGGTTAAACACAATGAGGAGCCAGGGGGTTTTTCATGAAGCAGGATTACTGAATTAGCTCCATAACTGAACTGAGTAAAACATGCTGCATTGATGCTGTAATTTGTGCAAAAGGAGCCCCGACTAAGTATTGAGTGCATAAATGAACATACTTTTCAGAAGGTTGACATTTCTGTATTATAAATGCTTATTTTTTTATTGGTCATGTAATATTCTAATATTTCGAGATACTGGATTTTTTATTTTCATGAGCTGTAAGCTGTAATCATCAAGATTAAAACAAAAAAAAGGTTTGAAATATTTCACTTTATGTGTAATGAATACATGAAAGTTCTGTGGATTTAGGCAGCCTCAGGGCTCTGTGGGGGCCATACCATCACTTCCAGGACTCCTTGTTCTTCTTTACGCTAAAGATAGTTCTTAATGACATTGACTGTATGTTTGTGGTCGTTGTTCTGCTACGTTTATCACCCTGAAGAGCAATTATTTCCACAATTATTATACCACGACTAACTTGCCAAAGTAATGTAACTCTGGACAATTTATTTTTAGTTTAGAAACAAATGTATTCATTGAAAAGCAATGGGAACGGGAGAAAAATAGTGGCTGAGAGAATTCTTCACGCAGCCAAAAGGGCCTGCTGTGACTAAAAGCCAACTGCAGCATATATATATCTAGCTATCCCATAATCTTCCAGTGAAGATAAAGCATATCTGACGACGGGGGAGGGATTCTGAGAACTGAAACTCATGACGTTATTTCATGATTGTGAGATTCCATCGTGAGATTTAGTGCGTCGGCATTCTGCAGCACGGTGAAGAAATAGTTTCAACACACGAGGGCAGTATTGCTTTGTTCTACGCAGAGTGAAACGGAAATAAAACGGTAAGAGATTGCCAGTATTTAAAAACTAACGAATAGTTTAGGACTGTACCTCTTTTATCAGCACAGCTTATACTTTTGTAAATTAATCATATTTTTCTGGATTATGACAAAGTAACACACAGGCCTAACAAACTGTTTGCGTTGCGTTGTATGTATTGTGGGCGTGATGGCTTGTATGTGTATCTTGTCATGTTGCCATTTAGGCAGTTAACGGATGCCTTTGTGTGATTGCGTGGTATTTTTATTGTGTGTGTATATGTGTATATATACAACACCATTTGTTGAGAAAATAAATAGGGGATAATAGGGTTGTCACATTTAAATGAAAAAAATGTATAAAAAATGTAAGAGTTATTGACCTCCAGAATTATTGACACCTTTAATATAAATGAGGAAAAAAAGGCTGCATATAATAAACAACACAGATAATGATCTATATGTTGTGTTCAAACATATGGTAAATGGTTGGCATTTATATAGCGCCTTTATCCAAAGTGCGGTATAATTGATGCTTCTCATTCACCCATTCATACACAAACTCACACACCAATGGCGATTGGCTGCCATGCAAGGCGCCGACCAGCTCGTCCAGAGCATTTGGGGGTTAGGTGTCTTGCTCAGGGACACTTCGACACAGCCCGGGCGGGGGATCGAACCGGCAACCCTCCGACTGCCGGACAACTGCTCTTACTGCCTGAGCCATGCCGCCCCTATATATGGGAAAATGATATACTTTTATTTTAAGTCAGCCACATTATGTCAGAAATAGCTATGCATGCCATGAAGAATACAATTCCCAAGTTCACATTGGGCTTATTGTGCTATATTGCAAACAACTGCATAAAAATAAGTACATACAGTAAGTTCTTTCTCAAAATGAAAGGCTGCGGTGAATCAATATACTCCTAATGGGTGAAAGTGTAGACACCTGGCCACTAAAACTATAACCATCAGGAAGATAATGAAAACTATTCAGACAAAGAAACTGATAATGAGCCTCGGTGTTAATTATTAACGAAATAAGACGATGCTCAACAACCGAAAAAGGAGCTTACTGATTAACGTCACTCTTTCATTTCATCAAAAAAGTCACCTTTTTTTATGCAATTGCAATTTAGCACAATCTGAATTTGGGAATTTTATTCTTCGTGGCATGTATAGCTATTTCGGACATTATGTGGTTTACATAATCCCTCTAAACATGAAGCACCTAATTACGCAAAATGAACTGGTGTTTAAGACTCTGAGATTGTAGCTATGATCGGAATGAAAACCTGCACATACAGGGGGCCCCCCAGTACCAAATTTGGGAACCACATGTTTAGAGAGTCGCTATAACCCCTGTAAGCTCCTGTTTCTGCCAGCACAGAGCTTTGGTTTGTCTTTACAAACATACACCAGGGAATTCAGTTTCTACCATTCATGCAAACTCCTGCTCTCAATTTCTTAGCTAAGTTCTTAATTACTTAGTGCCATGTGCCTGATCTGACATTGCTCCGATTCTTGAAGAAGCACATGAATGACAGCTAAGGACCAGGGGGACAACCTGCATCCCTCCAGGAAATAACCTGCACTACATGTAAAGCTACACAGTCCCAAGGTCAGCTAAGTAGCTGTAATGCAATGTCTGGTGGCTTTCATTGTTATTCAGCTCTCAATTAAATGATCAGGTAAAGCAGTTGACTCTAACACACCTTACTGCTGCTATGCCAATGCCTCTGGCGTCTGCACTGAGTAAAACCCGTGTCTTTGGGGTCTGTCACAAAGCAGGATTACTGTGTTAGCTGGATAACTGCACTGAGTAAAATCTGTGTCACAAAGCAGGATTACTGCGTTAGCTGGATAACTGCACTGAGTAAAATGTGGAACAGCTCTTTTTACTTCAGTCCATGTTTCAGATTCTCTTTTTCTGTCCTTCACTGCAGCACGAGGGCCAAGAAGCTGCAAGATGGCAGGAGGCAGAGGGTCACCTCAAGCTTTGGATTTCCCCTCAGTCAAGGAGTTAAACCATAAATTATCTGCAAGTGGAACCCCTTTCCATGATATCCAGTGAAATTAACCTTCTGGGGTGACTACAAGACTGTTGGGTGAATCAGAGATCAACACAAGTGGATGATGATCCTGCTGTTTTTGTTTCTTGCTTTTCTCCTCAGTACACACAACGTAAACAATTTTAAATTAGAAACAAATATGAAATGGCTGATTAAATATCTATCTTATATCATGATTACCTCATGAAACACCCCACGACTCCAAAATGAGGGAATACATTTGTATCCCATGGCAGGCAATTATACGGGAACATTGTATCCATCAGCTAAAATCAGGAAAAACTTTCAGACGCATCAATTTTAACCTTTCATTTTATATTAATTTGAACTTAGATTTCAGGTGAAGTAATTTCCGTTTGAGATGGTAGAGGAGATTCATGCTTGTAACAGTTATAAACCTGTCATAAAGTCGTATGATATCACGTGTCTCCTTCCCTATACGTTACCGTTCCGAGCTGCTTTTTGTAGGGGTGTAGCATTGACAACACCTAAGACCTTGACTTTTAATATTAAAATTACGCATTTCTGGAAACATCCACAAACTCTTCCCCTATGGTCAAGGAAGCGATTATATGGTCCACTTCACGCTCTGTCCACATTTGGGTAAATACGCACTTATTTTTGTAACGACAACTGGTACTTGTCAGGGTGGATACAATACTCGATATTGCAGCCATTTTCTTTAAAAAAACGACGTATGGGCCTAATATAGCCAATTTAACAGTTTCGAATGTGAATTGTGCGTCTTTTATCTTTTTAGCGTCAAGATTGTCGTTTTCTTCCGTATATTTTTCTGCTCGGATTTAGGAAATTTAATTGTAGCTTTAATTCACATAGGCCCACTATGTTATTATTGCATGCATTTGTGTAAAAAAAAAGCCCCCCCCCCGATCATTAATTAATTAATTAATTAAATAATTTATTTATATTCTCCAGAACATTTTGATGAAACATTGTGGATTAAATCAATAGGCTACATTCTTGTGTATTGCATTAACAGAAATGCAATCGGCAACTTTATTGAAATGCGTCAATGTGCAGCGGATGAATCTATATCCATGCAAATTTGCAGGGCTTTATGAAGTTTGCCGTTTTAATCTGATTATCAACCTAATGTGGTTTGCGCACATGGACAATTTAGCCATGGCTGGACTGGATTTAATATTTTTGTACGGCTGTTAATTTAGTGGTTAGGCCTATATGTCATCCCAGGTGTGAGCCCATGCGAAGGTTGGACTGGGCAGACGCTGATATGTAGAACAAGTGACGCTTAAATCCAACTCCTCGCTTAGATGCTTAAATTATTAAACTTCTTTTGAGTTTTAGAATTTAAGAAAGCATTTAATGTTAATTCTTGTGCCTGCATAGGCTAATAATCATTTATATAAAATAGATTAGACATTAATAACGGTAGCCGAAGTACGAATAAAATAATAAAATGTTGGTGGTAAAACTTGGGATCAGGCACCAGAAGTCATCCACAATGTACTTAAATAGACCTAAATAGGGTGAAGTCCTTTCTTCATCCCAAGATTCGCTTCGGAATAGCCTACGCTTTTCGCAGGTTGCAAAATGGAAATTATGTTAAGTGCGCGGTAAATAGAACAGGTGTCTCATCCCAAATACGAGTCGCCTGTAACGTATATGATAAACCAAGAACGGTTTATGTTTGAGGATACATTATCCTGCCTGTTTTGGTCAGGCTACTGCGCACTGCTCCAGGGCCTGACCCGATTTCAATGGCCTGCCATAATGCCCCCCCCCCCCCCTTTTTTTTTTTTCTTCTCACTTTTAACATCGGCGCCCGTCTCGTATTTTGTTGGTCAAAGTTCTGTCTGAATGGGCAGTGTTAATTGCTCAGTCTAAATCAGATTTGAAAATGATTTTAGATGAATATAGGATATTAAAATTTTGTAATCTGATAATAAGGTTGTTTACTTTCTTGCATGCGCATGTCTTTGATTGAACCAGCAGCACCAAATGTGATAGGCGTTGAAGACAATAATCAACAGCTAGCATGCAATTAATTCGTATTTAACCAGGTTAATTATTAAGCGTAATGTAATTAGAAAACTCGATATCTAAAATAGCTACCACTAGTCATACAAGTCAACTTTTTTTGTATAACAGCTACAACTATTGGAATATTTTTTATATAATTACATTTTCCATCAGCACAATTTTGTGACAGTTGAACAGTCATAACGAATGAGTTCTTGTTCGCAGAATGAAGATTATCTAGGAAGAGGCCAAGTAGCCTATCGCGTTCAAATTTTTATACAAGCAATGGTTTGTAGCACAGACCTTTGTTTGTAGTACTAGTCATTAGCATTCCAACCGCGAGATTTAGCCTATATCAAGTCAAACGTTTTATAATTCTTAATTTCCTCATTTCAACCCAAATTGTATGTTAGAAACCTGCAATGTAATTATTTTGTAGATATAAGATATCACTGAAAGACTGAAATTGGGTCATGGCCATAAAATGGGATATTTGATGATTTTGATAGTTTGTGTATATGTGGACATCATATTTTCATATATTTCTGACACGCCGTATTTATTGCCGTATGCAAATCTACTGTCTTGGTGCCTTGGGCTGATGCAGTTCACTTTGGAAACCTAGTTTAAATGCGTTGTGACCGTATAAATTAATTTTGGTATACCTACTTATTTTGCAGTTTGTAGTGGTCATTTTTTGCCTATGGTTGAGCCTAATTCGCTCCTGTTTGTTCCAGCCTTAGTATCGCGTCAGGTGATGAGTCTAATATGTATAGCGTGATATTTATTCGTGTTCATCGAACAA
This sequence comes from Conger conger, assembly GCF_963514075.1. Classification (NCBI taxonomy): domain Eukaryota; kingdom Metazoa; phylum Chordata; class Actinopteri; order Anguilliformes; family Congridae; genus Conger; species Conger conger. The sequence continues at coordinate 19,955,506 of NC_083775.1, forward strand.
TTAAGTGTACGCCTGTGTTTTAGTAGTTAAACAATAAATGAGCCGGACAGAAAAAACTGCCGCAAATGACAGAGCTCGTGTTAAAATGTTTTGATTATGAAATGCACCTGATACCTATTTGAAAAAAAAAACAAAAAAAAAAAACATTTTAATAATTTCTCGAGATAAATTTGGCAAGTCTCTCTCTCTCTCGCTCTCTCTCTCTTCTCATTTACCCCCTCGCTCTTTTCACACCGCGTGACAAGTTTTTCAAAAACGTGTGAAATAAACATTCCCCCTCTCTCACACACACGCGCGCACATAGCCACCCTCCTTCCCTTACTTATCTCCATCTCTTCCCTGTCCTTGTGAGTGTATGGGCCCTCCTTCTCCAGTCACTCACCCCCCTTCTCCCTTCTCCTTTCCCTCACTCCTTCGCTTTGTCTACACTGAGCAGCACTGAGCAGCCCCGTTTCCAACGGAGAGACAATAAGGTGGAAAGGAAAGGATTTGTTGATGCTGGAGGCTAGAATGCGGTCGGAAGAGTGAAACGCCGCGGCTCGTGGGCGCGGCTGCCAGTGTTTGAAAACATTTCTACTGCTAATTTTAATGTTGCCAACGGAAATCACGGGAGAAGTATCCTTCACAACAAGGTAGGTCCGCCGACAGGTAGTGCGCATATTGCAGCACGAGTGCGTGTGTTTCAGCAGTTTTATGGAAATGCATTTCCTGTTTTCCCTCATCCATTTCATTTCTCATTGTATTATTTCCTTTTATTGTCAATGTATTGAGAATGACGATTGTAGCCTAGTTTTCATATATGTGTCGGATAACTAAAGATAAATCTGCACACCAGAGGATCGATTCAATTCAAAAACGCGTCAAAAGAAAGTGAGAAGCCACGCTCCCCTAGGAGCCGCTTTTCAGCGAGGCTGTTCGCCTACACGTGCCAACAAGGATAAGGCGCGCGGCTTCTGCCTGTCCTTGCAGTATTTTCTCAGCGCGCGTCTCTGTGTAAATATATATATTTTTAGAGTAATGTGTCCTTGCATAATGACCAGAAAAAGTTTCCAGTCTGTGTTACACTTTTATTCGCGATTTGTTTCGACACACGTAAGTTATGCATTCAAACAGAAATGAATAGATGCTGCTGCCTTGTATATGGACTACACAAACCTAAACGGACGCATTGTTGCATCCTCCTGAAAATGCTTCCCTATAGCCTATAGGTAAAATATGTAGGAATATGTTAGCATGTATTGGTATGTTTTAATGAGGTTGAAAAACACATTCATGATTGCATTCTTGGAAAAACATTGATATTGAACCCACCATGATGATAATGATGTTGACGATGCTGTTGATGATGATGATGATTATTATTATTATTATTATTATTATTATTATTATTATTATTTGGTGATATTGCCCCAAACAAGTGGGGAAATTACTATACTGAAGCCTGCTTGCATTTCTGTATATTGTAATTGTATGTGTTTTTATTATTTTATTATATGGACACCCTATAGGCTACAAATGTATCTACTAGTGACAAGAAATGAAATGCTGCCGTTTTACGCCAGAAATATGACAATTATTCAGTACAATAATTCATTTGTAGCAAGTATTTATTTACAGCAACTATATTTGCTCACATCCCTCACAATTGGGCGCAGAAGAAGCGCTGCACAATCCAGGAGTGGAACAAACTTTTAATTTATGACTAATGCAAAATAAACGGAAAAGTATAGAATAGTTTTTTGAATGTTACAATAATTGTCGGAGTGGTTTGAAAATAATAAATCATCCTGCTGCTCCTGTAACACTTTACATATATTGGCATTTTATACGGGCAGTTTATTGTGGTAATCGCATCTGTTGAATAGTCCTATAGCCACTGAAAACGCATGTGACCCTACAATCTAGCCTATACTGTCTTCGCGTGTCCGCATTCTTGTCGAATGTCAAAGTGCTGATGGTCGCATGTGGCTGATTTTAATATGGTACAATTGTGTTTTTATTTATTGCATATACCGGATCCATGCTGTCTTTTATCGGGCAGTGGGAAACGGCGTTGCGTGGGGTCCCGAGCGCGAGGTGCAGAATACGAAGCAAGGGACAGACAATGAGGAATATTTTAGTATTTTTAGCCTATGCGCTCATTGGGGACCATTTTATATGGCCCATAAACTGTTCTCTCTACGGCTGTAATTTTTAATTGATCTCATTTTCATAGAAAAGACTAAATGAAATCCAATATTTACCATTTTTGTGAAGATTTTAGATTTTTATAATATACACTTGGTCATAATCGACGAAGTGCATATGGAGTCGCCACTCTGATGTGACCTTTTTTGTATACTTTCCTGAATTTCTGCTGCAGTTAACATATCTAGTTCATTAGGTCTCATTAATAAAGTAATGAGACCTAATTCTATCATACCTTAAAATAATAGGCCTACAAGTTCTCCCATTTTTCATTCAGCTGAGGTGCAATCAACAGTACAATGCGGCCATTTTAGCCTATATGAATCATAGAGTTTATTATACCTCTTTCTTCAATTGGGGAGTGGCAGAAGGGGTTAAGGGCAGTTTCAAAATATGAATAACTTTATGTGCATTATACTATTTTTTGTGTTAAATTGGAGGTCACGTAGGGAAACATTGCTTCACTTAATCCCACTCCAGCCCGTGTCTCGTAACTGTGTCTGTGTGAGTAGTCAATAGTTAGTAGTTAAATACCGTTTCACTGAGGTCCATTGCTCACGGGATTCTAACCGTTTTACTGCTGCCCAAGTAATATGTGTTACACGTATAGCGTATAACGTATCCAATATGAATTCCAATGTGTTTTTTTCATTTACACATAGCTTAAAATAGCAATTTAAAGCATTCAAAACCCATAATTCAGCAATGCAGTCAGAAATATCTCCCCATTATTTCCCCATTAAGTACGATCATTTAAAAAGCTACATTTTTTCATGTCTCTCACCATGGAGCCTTGTGACAACCGTGTGCGCAGTCTGTGGTATCTATTTTTGTTCCTGATCTAGCTTTTAGATTCACCGCGTTCAAAACACGACAAAAAAGAGGATAAATAGTGCCCCTACCTGCTAATTTACATCCACCGATTGAACTTGAAACATGTGCCTTTCGAAATATGGTTTGCATATATTCCTCTTTATTGCAATAGTATCAATTGATTTATTCATTCAATTAGGCTACCAAATACAGTAGGCTACACACACAAAATGTTCAGTGTTAATTGAACTATTAGAGAGTAGCCTATATATGAGTCCAACAGGAACGATAACGGCCACTGAACATTTTATTGTGCGCATTTTACAAAAGGCTCTTCCTTAACACCACAAAATAAACTACGGTGCTGAATAAAACAATAAATATAATCATAATCGTATATTCTATAAATTCATTTATTATGTTGATCTCGTGACAATCAACTGTAATAATATTGAAGGCGTAGGTCTTTCACAATGTAGGATACAAAAGCCTTAAAAATCTTGCAGGAAGCTATCCAAATTATAAACCGAATATTGATTTTCTTTCAGTAAAAGGTAATTATATTTTGTTTGATGTCGGAAACTTATTTGAAATTAGTTAAATGTTAGTAACTTAATGTAACGATGTTTTAATCGATGTTTTTGCACTGTGAAAATTAATTATTTCAGCTCAACTTTAAACTTGTTTAAACAACACCTCAACTGGAAATTAATATAAACAGAATAAATTCATATATCCTGTTTATATTAGCATACCAATTCATATTTGTTGTTACGCACTTTAAATCACCTTTTATTCCAGGCACCTTTAACTTTCCATTATATTCAGCAGCATGATATTTTCACTTACGTTTTTTTGGCAGAATTATTATTATTATTATTATTATTATTATTATTATTATTATTATTATTATTATTATTATTATATTCACTTATTTATTTACTTTTTCAAATACATTTCATGTGTCTTGAATTTTGAAGAATCGTGTAAACTGAATCGTTGCAGGTCACAGAAGGACTGTATTTTGCATCATCAACATGTTATTATTGAGTCTTTATTAGACTACATAACTTCGACAGTTTCTTCTAAAATAACAGGTTACATCCGGAAAACATTGTGTGGACTATCTATACTATATATGGTAATATATCGGGGCCTGAAATTAACAGTGAAAGGCCATTTGCCTCCATAGAATAGTGATTGTTGTATTAACCATTGATCCAACAGTCTGGATATGGAGTTGATAATATACGTGTATAGTATAATTATATTACCTCATAAATTAATTGTATTATTATTTGAATCAATGTGTGAATGATGCATGGTGAGGTTGCCTAATAGCCTACACCACAAAATTCATGAAATAAAATACTTTATTCTGTCAAGCATGGGCAATAAGCATTGGTCAACTTTTTGCATAAATCGTAGCTTTGGGCTTGTTCTACATTCCGTGGTACTGATTTACAAAAGCTTGTATTGCGGCCCCGATGCGTGTGCCTGGTGAAGGTTGCGGTGTTAGTCCTTCATAGTTGAATGTTCTGGCGAATATTTATAGCACTGCAGTGTTGCACAATGTGTTTTGCCCTATGTTAGCTCAAAATGTCCTTATAACTGAAAACAGCGAATTGCAAGCAACTGCGCAACAGTTCCATCGGGGCGGCATATTTTCAAGCATTTACACAATAAAATATAAAACTAAGTGACAAGGTGTTTGATCGGAGTAATGTGTTTTGTAGTACGTTCCTGGTGCGCTTCATGCAGGAGTCCACGGGTTTATTACAAATTCCGCCGGTTCTTGGCAAAGATAACCAGGAGAAGCCCTCCAGCTGTGTCATCGCTCCCTATAGGGTTTTAGGAAAAGCAAATAAATAACGTGGCCAATATGGTAATAACCCCTTAATAAGGGAGAGCCCTGTTCGCTAAGCGGTCGTGTCATATGGCTTCTATCTGCGGTTGGGATTTGGCGTCGCCTTTACTTCTTTACTCTTCTTTTATTTATAATAATTGTATTCTCTGGTCTTCATGCTACATACATGACATTAGCCTAGATCTCTTTAAGAGTTTGAAGAGTTGAACGCTAGGCGTTCAATTAATCCAATTCGAAATTGTAAATGGGTTTACGGTTTTTAAGTGTATGATGATATCAATGTTGGCCACAGCTTCAGGTTGCTGGACTTTGGATACCACTTGAACACCCATCTCAATAGAAAAAGAAATCTTCGATTTGTTGGATTTGTTGTAGCTTTTATCTTGGCTAGCTTTCTGTTTTCTCCAGATTCTCTCCCTCCTTCACCCCTCCATCCCTCTCCATCCCGCTCCTTCTCCCCATTTTTCTTCTGTGTTTTTCTGTTTCGCTGGCTTTGATGTTGCAGTCTTCGGGAGTTTGATGTTTACCCTCCCTCCCCCACCCCACCCCCCTCGCTCCTTCATCTATTTCTTCCTCCCTCACCCCCTCCTCCACTCACCCTCCTTCTATTCCATGCTTTCTATCCCTCTCCTCTCTCACCTTCTCCCATGCTCCCCATCCATTATTATCCTTCTCCCTTTTTCTCTTCTCCCACCTCCTGTCTCCCTCTGTCTGTTTGTCTCTCTCTGTGTCTTTCTTTCTTCCTCAGCGAGCAACCAGTTGGGAGGAGGGACGGGATGAAAACAGAAGAGACCCAATCTTGTCTTCAGCAAGGGCCTTCAGCCACACCTTTTGGTGAGATTGACTGACTTGCTGTCTGGCTTTCATGGACAGACACACTGACTGCCGGACTGACTGGTACTCATGGACAGACACACTGACTGACTGACTGACTGGTACTCATGGACAGACACACTGACTGCCGGACTGACTGGTACTCATGGACAGACACACTGACTGACTGACTGACTGGTACTCACAGACAGACACACTGACTGACTGACTGACTGGTACTCACGGACAGACACACTGACTGACTGACTGACTGACTGACTGGTACTCATGGACAGACACACTGACTGACTGACTGACTGGTACTCATGGACAGACACACTGACTGACTGACTGACTGACTGGTACTCACGGACAGACACACTGACTGACTGACTGACTGACTGACTGGTACTCACGGACAGACACACTGACTGACTGACTGACTGACTGGTACTCACAGACAGACACACTGACTGACTGACTGACTGACTGGTACTCACGGACAGACACACTGACTGACTGACTGACTGACTGACTGGTACTCACGGACAGACACACTGACTGACTGACTGACTGACTGGTACTCATGGACAGACACACTGACTGCCGGACTGACTGGTACTCATGGACAGACACACTGACTGACTGACTGACTGGTACTCACAGACAGACACACTGACTGACTGACTGACTGGTACTCACGGACAGACACACTGACTGACTGACTGACTGACTGACTGACTGGCCAGTAAACTGAAACACTGAAAAGTCTACCGACAGACTGACTGACCACCATAGATATGGAAGTTGTAGACTTGGTCTGTCCATACAAATGGCCATCCAAAAATGGGGTGGCCTGGGGTGGTCGGGCCCAACGTGAGATCTTTTCATGGAGCCCAAAATCTCTGGTGGCACCCCTGGCAACAAAAGAAGATAAAATGCATTATTTTTTATACACACAAAATAAAATATGAGATTTGTGCAGTATTATGAAATACATATGTGTCAGAATCTGAAATGGGGAAATAATAAGCAAGTTTGTCACTGCTCTAGGTTCAGAGCACGGGGCCGGCGGAGGAGAGGTGTGTGCTGGGTGTGAGTCCCCAATCGCTGACCGCTTCCTGTTGCGTGTGAACGAGCGGTCCTGGCATGAGACCTGCGTGAAATGCGCCGTGTGTCTGAGCATGCTCAGTGGGACCTGCTACTGCCGGGACCGTCTGCTGTACTGCAAGCACGACTACGAGAAGTAAGAGCCTTCTCCCCTCAACCCTTTATTGTGACCTCTACACTACCCCAGCACTTCCTGTACCCTGGCCCCGCCTCTACTCCACCTGACACCACCTCTACCCATAGTCCCCCTCTACTCTTCCCCGAGTCCACCTCTACTTTTCCCTGAGTCCACCTCTACTCTACCTGACCTCTACTCTTCCCTGAGTCCACCTCTACTCCATCTGACCTCTCCTCTACCCATAGTCCCCCTCTACTCTTCCCTGAGTCCACCTCTCAGGTCACCTGACCTCTACTCTTCCCTGAGTCCACCTCTACTCCACCTGACCTCTACTCTTCCCTGAGTCCACCGCTACTCCTCCTGACCTCTACTCTTCCCTGAGTCCACCTCTACTCTTCCCTGAGTCTACCTCTAATCCACCTGACCTCTACTCTTCCTTGAGTCCACCTCTACTCTTCCCTGAGTCTACCTCTAATCCACCTGACCTCTACTCTTCCCTGAGTCCACCTCTACTCCACCTGACCTCTCCTCTACCCATAGTCCCCCTCTACTCTTCCCTGAGTCCATCTCTACTCCACCTGACCTCTCCTCTACCCATAGTCCCCCTCTACTCTTCCCTGAGTCCACCTCTACTCCACCTGACCTCTACTCTTCCCTGAGTTCACCTCTACTCTACCTGACCTCTACTCTTCCCTGAGGCCACCTCTACTCCATCTGACCTCTCCTCTACCCATAGTCCCCCTCTACTCTTCCCTGAGTCCACCTCTACTCCACCTGACCTCTACTCTACCCTGAGTCCCCCTCTACTCTTCCCTGAGTCCACCTCTACTCCACCTGACCTCTCCTCTACCCATATTCCCCCTCTACTCTTCCCTGAGTCCACCTCTACTCCACCTGACCTCTACTCTACCCTGAGTTCACCTCTACCCAACCCTGAACCCGCCTGTTTAAGCCATTAAAATGTAATTTAAAAAATATAACGACCGTGCTGTGTACTTGCACTTGTGGACAAGCTCTTTTACAGTTCTGTGCCAACTCTGCCGCTGTTGTCAGCCGCCATTCATTTAAAAGAAGTAAATAGCATATGGTTAATCACAAAGAACTATGGAATATCCTACCTGGTGAAGGATGCATCGATGCTGCCTTCAGAATAAAAGAGGCACCTTTTTTGCAAACATTGGAATGAGACGGCGCCCGATGCCTCCCTGCCTCAGAAGACAGCATTTTTGTGGTTTTGGGCGCAGCCTGTGAGTATGACAGAGCCAGTCAGTGCGATGGAGCCCAGTCAGTGCCACTGATAGCCCTGAGGCAGCCGGTTGGTGTGGGGGCCGTGGAGGTGGCTGGGTGAAGCTTTCTTCGTCTTTATCATTAGCTTTGTTTTGAAAGTGTGAGACGGCATCCAGCAGCACACACACACCCCTGCTGCCAAACACCCCATCTGGAGTGGAGAGCAAGAGAGAGGGAGAGAAGGAGGGAGGCTGGGATGAGATCTCTGTAGCCTCTTGATATGGTTGTTCCTTGTGTGTGTGTGTGTGTGCATGCATTTGCTTGCCCAAAGCAGACATGTGGAGTAGAATCAGCAATTTAATGGGCCTTATAGAATATATTGCAATGTATTGTTTTTGAAAATATAGTGATAAACATATTTCCCAGAAGTGAAATTTTGAAAAAAATATATACATTGCAATATCTGAAAGTGGCAGTATATGTAGTGAAATGTTGCAGTATCTTGATTATATTATTTCAGTATATTCAATTTTCATAAAGAAGTGGAGAGTAGCAGTGCTGAGTGACAGTTGAGAGTAATAGTGGATAGTGTGGAAAAGTGGTGCAGAGACTGCATTGTGTACAATTGGTAGTGCTGGAAAAACAGCAGTGTGTTGTGTAAAGTCACCGGTGGGAATCACATCAAGCAGAAGCATTACAGTGGGGTGAATAGTGTGCGTTGTGTGTGCAGTATGTGTTACAGCTGTACAGGGTGTTTGTTACGGGTGTGTTGCATGTGTTCTGTATTGCTAAAGCGTGTGTTACACTGTGTGTGCTACATGTGTACCTTGCAGTTGAGTGTGTGTTGTGTGTACTGAAGTTGTGTGTGTGTGTGTGTGCTGCAGCTGTAGAGTGGGTGGGTGTTGCAGATATATGGCTGCAGGTGTGGATATGGTGTGTGTGTGGAGAGAGCTGCTATTGAGTCTTGGCCCTCTCTACTGCCGGTGACCTTGAACTGAAACTGAAACAAGGTGTCCTTGTGTTCCCCTGCAGTCCGTCCGTCAACACCCCCCCAGTCACCCCCCCTACATATATACACACATACACACACATACACACATATTCACACACACTCATACACACACACACACACACACACACACACACACACACATACACACACACTCACACATATTCACACACACTGACACACACTGACACACACACACACACATAAGCACATATTCACACACACACATACACACATATTCACACACACTCACACACACTCACACACACATACACACACATACACACATATTCACACACACTCACATGCACACACACATACACACACACTCACACATATTCACACACACACACACATAAACACATATTCACACACACACATTCATACACACACACATACACACACATACACACATATTCACACACTCACACACACACACACATACACGGACATAAACACATTCACACACACACACACACACACATTCATACACGCACACTCACACACATACACACATATTCACACACACTCACACACACACACATATTCACAAACACTCACACACACACACATACACAGACATAAACACATATTCACACACACACACAGATGTGCGCGCACACACACACACACATAAATACATATTCACACACACATTCATACACACACAGACACACACATTCAATACTTTTATTCATGTCCTCCACGACATTATAATAATGTGCATCTACTACATTAACGCTGGTAGTTACAATGGGTGTATGCTGTGCACGTGAATGTTACAGTAAAAAAGATGATAGATAGAATATTGCGCTCAGGTGTTTCTTCTGCCAGCCGCCTGCCACCATGACACACACAAACACACACATATTCATCCACACACATACACACACATACACACACACATATCCACATATACACACATATTCACACACATACACACACGTGCACACACACACATATCCACACACATACACACAGGTGCACACACACAAATATCCACACACACACACCCCCCCAAACCTATTCACACCCCCTGCACACATACGCACATATATTCACACACACCCCTCCAAACATACAAATATTCATCCACACACCCCCCCCACACACAAATATAAACACATCCACACACACACACACATATTCACACACCCCCCCACTACAGATGCTCACATATTCACTCACACCCCCCCACATATCCAGACATACGCAAACACATGTTTACACACACACCCCCACAAATATACACATACATACACACATATTCAATTGTTTTTAGACCATAACTCTCTCTTCCCTTAGAACCGATGACCTTCTGTACACGGGGAATTATTTACCTTCCTCATGGCACCTTGGCAGAAACACACAACCCTGTGTGAGGCCACAGTGTGACATGAGCAGTTCTGTAAGGTGATTGTGCACGTGTCATTCCCTGATGGATTGCATCACATTATTGAATGGTTTGGTGCCAAAATAACACAGGTTCTCCACACCAATGAATCTGTGATGTGAAGCAATTACAGGGTGCTGTCATTCAATGGCTTTGTGTTGAAAAAAACATTTTCAAGTGTCATCAGCAAAATATTCACGAAGAGTATATATATATATATTTTAAATGACACAATTGTTTACTAGCTCGTAACTAGCCTATCATTGTTTGATATGCATTGATGGGGACACCGTGACGTAGGAGATGCTGTCTTTCGGATGCGTTGCCCCGGTTAAATTCCATACCTGGCTCTCTCAACCTGTCACCCAATCATCCACTTATTTACTTGGGAAAAATTGTCATATATACTCAGCTGGTGGGTGGTGAGCATTTTGGCACAGAATGGCTGCCTTTGCATCACCCAGGTGGGTGATACACATTGGTGGTGGTTAAGGTGCATTTCCCCCTCATCTCTGTGCTTTGAGTATGATAAATGCAATTATTCACACTTTGTCGGGTTGTGAGGTATCAGTTCATTTGCTGTAACAGAATGAAACCTGTTAGAATTAAGTCCATAATTCTCACCATGAAATTGTCAATCAACAAAATGTATTTATCAATTATTAGCCACATTTTGATTAATTGAATCCGATTATGTGCAATGAACATAATAAACACAGTACTCTATTTTATGTTTATTTTGGTCATATACCGTATATATTCTACATATGACATTTTATTTCCTACACTGCTTGTAGTCCACCCTGTCACATCCTGACCTTGACTTTTTTCTCCTCTTTTCTTTATTTTTCTCCTCACAATTCCACATCACTCCTTCACTGCTTTCTAGTCTCCTTTTCATTCCCTTTTCTTTCCACATATTTCTGTGACTAATATTGTTGAGTTTGTTGAGTAATATTGTTGAGACTGATTATGCGACCTACCCACATACATTCACAGAAAAAGACCTTTACAAACACACACATACACATACACATGCACGCACACACACGCAGGCACAGACACACGCACACACACACACACACACACACACTCCCAACAGGAGCAGTTCCCAAACCAATAAATTCTCACTTCCCCAGGGTATAGTGCCTAGAAGCAGAGCAGAACATTACCCTAGTCTGGGGCTGCAGGGCCTAGCATTAACCCCACCCCCCCTCACCAACACCATCACTAAACAAAAATGCTGACGCTCACTGCAAATACAGAGATACTGACACCTTCACTGTACCAAGAGAATTACTGACACTCATTACAAATACAGATATACTGGCAGCCTCACTGTACATAGGGAATTATTGACACTCACTGCAAATACGGAGATACTGACAGCATCACTGCTCAGAGAGAATTACTGAAACTCATTACAAATACAAAGGCACTGACACCCTCATAATGCAGAGAGAATTACTGACACTCACTGCAAATACAAAAATACTGACAGTTTCACTATACAGAGAGAATTACTGGCACTAACTGCAAATACACAGATATTGACAGCATCCCTGTACAGAGAGAATTATTGACTCTTACTGCAAATACAGAGATACAGACACCCTACCCGCTCAGAGAGAATTACTGACACTCATTGCAAATATAGAGATACTGACACCCTCACAATACAGAGAGAATTACTGACACTCATTACAATTATAGAGATAGTGGCAGCCCCACTGCACAGAGGATTACTGACACTTACTGCAAAGAGAGAGGCACTGACACTCGTCATAAAATGAGAGGCAGTGACACCCACTACAGAAATAGATACTGAAACTCACAGCAGAGTTGACACTCAAAGATACAAGGGTAGAACACTGCCTGCCGACAGATACCAATAATATATGTGAAATTCCATTTATTCTTTGCTTGTTAAATATGTTCAGAAGTCCAGCATTCGGAAAATGACTCATTTGCACTCTACGTTTTAAGGAAGGCTAACATTCTCAAATTGAGGGCACGATGACATAATGTACCCATACATCCATGTGTCTGTAATCTCTTTGTCTGTATCTTTAGTCCTCAATCTCTTCTGCTCTCTCCTTATCTTTCCTTCTATCTCTGTCTCTCACCCTCTCTCTCTCTCTGTTGCCTCGTTCATCACTGTCTGGTTTGTAATAATATTTCTCTGTTCCAAACCTCATTTCCCGCTTGTTGAGATTGATAGCCTCGATGACACCAATCAGTTTATCTCCCAGTTTATCCCTCATTTTCCTCTTAATCGTCTCCCCACTCTGCACCCCTTTGTGGCCCTCTTCTGTCGGGGGAGGGAGGGGGTTACTAATTACCCTCCTATTCAATGGGGGGGGCACTTAACCACAGTGATGAGAGCTTCACACTGTTTGCTCCTCTACAGAGTAGGGCTGTCACAATTAAAAATGTTCACCATACGATTATTGTGCCAAGGAATATCACGAAAACAATACTATTGCGATGTCTATAACAATCTATAGAAATTACTTATGCTATTATTCAAAAGGAAACTTTAACTTTATTTGGCTCGAATGTTTGTTTTTCAATTACAATTACTTTTTCACAGAAGTCAACCAATCAAATTTGTAAATCAATACAATGTCAATTCAAACAGTCACGAGATTGTGTGTGCGTGTGTCCGTGTGCAAGTGTATTACCAAATATGACTAAACAGAAAAAAAATCAGACACATTCTCTGTAAAAACCCGTCATAACAAATCATTCCTTACACTATAAACACTACATGTGTGTCGGTTGTCTTGTGTACTGTGACAGCCATTAGAATGGAGACTATAGCACTGTGCCGTGATACAAAGCTACAGTGTCATAGTGCAACACACCCTGCTGTATGCATCACTCTGGCGCATTGTAGCTTTGCAGTAGGCTGGATGAGTTAAGAGTAGCAGGGGTGCTGCAGAGCCATTTCCCAGCCGTCTTATTTCTTAGATAATTTGGTTCGTATGGAGTATATTAAAATGCGCTATTTTTACCTTTCTTTTTTCTGTGTTCTTTTCCTCTTGGGCAGTGGTGTAACGTTATGTGTAGAGTCCTAGGTCTGCACCTCTCTGGTTGTAGGCCCGATACTGAGGTGGGGCTCTGCTATTGTACCCTTGAATAAAGTGCTTAACCTGAATAGCTTTAGTTACTGCCCAGCTGTATGTATGTCAACGCAAAGTAAGCTGTGAAAGTTGCTGTGGATAAGAGTGTTTGCCAAATGTCTAAAATGTAAATGTTCTGGACTGAACAGAGCTGCTGGTGTAACCAGAATGCTCTAATAGAAATAAGTATTTGCTGTAATCATGTATGGAATAAGACAGGTTCCATAACAGTCTTAGTTAGAAGAAGTATTGACTGTGGAAGAGGACATGCGAGATGCAGGTATGCAGATCAGCTGCTGGTCACC
>NC_083775.1:19974472-20076972 GCF_963514075.1 Conger conger
TAGTAATAATTGCAGACGACTGTTCATGTAAACATTGCAAAATCCCAATGCAAATATGAGCAGAAATAGGATGGTGGTGTGACAGTAATTATTTAATAAATGAGCGCTGTCTTCCATTGCCTGGTTCTAGGTTGACACTGCCATCTAGTGTTTGTCTCTGCGCATTACAGGAAAGAGGGCAACAGCTGAAAGACCCAACTGTCTCTTTGTCTTGCAGCTGGTAAAGGGCCGACAATTCACCAAGGCACTCTTCCCACTTTGTTTTTGAATAAAAATAATATAAAGAAGACATTTTTATGTTGAAATGACCAGTAATGGGGGAATGCACTACATTGAGTAACATGTATTTTAAGGTCATTTTCTAAAACATATCAATAGTTCAAGTTATAACTTTCAGTAAATATGGATTCCTCATCTCTATTTTGTTTCTCAGATTGAAAGGTTATTACTCACCACGATGAGTGCTTTCAAAGGTAATTCACATGTGTATCTAAACCACGTTTCCTCCTTCTTCCCATCTAAACCCCCACTTTCTCTATTTCTACTCTTTCTCTGCTTCTTCTCTGCTTCTGCTTCAAGGTACTCCATTGGCATGATATGCACTGGTGCCATTTTCTCTCTCTCTCTCACCTTCTCTTTCTATTCGATTGAGGCAAACTAGTGATGCTGCCAAATAAATCCTGTACAATATATGTATTTACTATGGATCCAGGTGCAGTAGGTTTCTATAAACAGAAATAATTATGTTTAATAAGTTTAGCATATCTGTCATTTTGTCATTGAATTTATTTGTTCCAATGGTCAAAATATCTATCTCTCTCCTTCTCTCCCTCTCTCCCCCTCTATCTCTCCCTCTCTCTCTTCCCCTTGCCCCCTCCCCTCTCTCTCTATTTGTATCCCCCCTCTCCCTCTCACCCTCCCTCTCTCTCTCCCCCTCTCTCTCCCTCTCCCTCTATCTTCCCCCTCTATCTCTCCCCTCCCTCTCTCCCCCTCTCCCCCTGTCTCTCTCCCTCTCCCTCTATCCTCCCCTGTCTCACTCCCTCTCCCTCTATCTTTCCCCCTCTCTCACTCTCTCTCTCTCACTCTCTCCCCCTCTCCCTCTATCTTCCCCTGTCTCTCTCCCTCTCTCCCCCTCTCCCCCTGTCTCTCTCCCTCTCCCTCTATCCCCCCTCTCTCTCAATCTCTCTCCCACTCTCTCCCCCCCTCTCTCTCCCTCTATCTCTCCCCTCTCTCTCCCCCTCTCCCCCCCCCCCCCCCCCGCGCAGGCTGTTTGTGCGGAAGTGCAGCGCGTGCCTGCGGGTGATTGGCCGGTCGGAGCTGATCATGCGGGTGCTGGGGCAGGTGTATCACCTGGACTGCTTCAGCTGCTGTGAGTGCGAGCGCCGGCTGCAGCGGGGGGACCAGTTTGTGCTGAAGGAGGGCCAGCTGCTGTGCCGCAGCGACTACGAGAAGGAGCGGGAGATGCTGTCCGCCATCAGCCCCACCCCCACCGAGTCAGGTAGCCCCGCGAGTGTCCCATACTCACACTCACACTCTGACTTCACTTACTTATTTTTGCTTGAGTGTGCATATACTCTTTTTTATACTTTTTTTTTTACAGTGGTGTTGATTTAAGTATTACTTTATTTGAAATTGATTAGTTCTTGCAGATTTTTATGAATGGAGTGCTTTGATGGAAATTAAGTTTCTTATCCAATAAAAGATACTATTACTTTTTTGGTAAATAAGGCAAAAATATTGCCAATAAGGTGAGCCAATGGAGTTAGAAATTTTCACTTGCCAGGCATACAATAAGTTAAAACAAGCAAACATTTTAAAAGCAAGATTTTAAACAGATGGGCATGTTTGATGGGCATGTTTGCAGGCCAGTGGGCCACGCTGCAGACTAATGAGGTGGTAGTTTACAGGGCTGCAATCAGGTTTGTGTGTGTTAACCCCCCACTCTGTGCACAGTGAAGAGTGAGGATGAGGAGGGAGGGACAAGCTCAGCGGGGAAGGGCGATGAAGGGAAGGAGCACAAGCGCTCCAAACGACCGCGCACCATCCTCACCACCCAACAGCGCCGAGCCTTCAAAGCCTCCTTCGAGGTGTCCTCCAAACCCTGCCGCAAAGTGAGTTCACCCACACACCCTTATACACACACACACACCCTTATACACACGCACATACACACACCCTTATACATACACATACACACCCTTATACACACACACACACCCTTATACACACCCACACACCCTTATACACACACACACACACACCCTTATACACACGCTCATACACACACCCTTATACATACACATACACACCCTTATACACACACACACACCCTTACACACACACACATACACACACCCTTATACACACACACACACACCCTTATACACACACACACACCCTTACACACACACACGCACACACACACACTCCCTTATACACACACACACACCCTTATACACACGCACACACACCCTTATACACACACACACACCCTTATACACACGCACACACACACACCCTTATACACACACACACACACCCTTATACACATACACATACACACACCCTTATACACACACACGCACACACACACACCCTTATACACACGCTCATACACACACCCTTATACATACACATACACACCCTTATACACACACACACACCCTTATACACACGCTCATACACACACCCTTATACATACACATACACACCCTTATACACACACACACACACACCCTTATACACATGCTCATACACACACCCTTATACATACACATACACACCCTTATACACACACACACACACCCTTATACATACACACACACACACATACTCACACACACTCCCTTACACATACACACACACACACACCCTTATACACACACACACATTCCCTTATATATACACAAACACACCCTTATACACACACACACCCTTATACACACGCTCATACACACACCCTTATATACACACACACACACACCCTTATACATACACATACACACCCTTATACACACGCACATACACACACCCTTATACACACACACACACACACCCTTATACATACACATACACACCCTTATACACACGCACATACACACACCCTTATACACACACACACACACACCCTTATACATACACATACACACCCTTATACACACGCACATACACACACCCTTATACACACACACACACACCCTTATACATACACATACACACCCTTATACACACGCACATACACACACCCTTATACACACACACACACACACACCCTTATACACACACACATCCTTATACACACGCACATACACACACCCTTATACACACACACACACCCTTATACATACACACACACACATACTCACACACACTCCCTTACACATACACACACACACACACCCTTATACACACACACACACATACACACATTCCCTTATATATACACAAACACACACACCCTTATACACACACACACACACTCCCTTAAACATACACACACACGTCAAAACTCTAAGTGGATAGGCTACAGCAGCAGAAGACTTAATACATCAAAAAAATAAGTCTAATAAATACCTGATAAAGTGCTCACTGAGTGTATATACACACACTCACACACAATTTCACACACACTCACACACACACACTCCCTTACATACACACAACATGAAATAACACCTGCAGACACACACATATGGTACATATACACAAAATGTGTTGAAACCCATAAACACGCATGTACAAGCACTCTCACACACATAAAGAACACTGACATACAGACACTAATATGTATGTGTGTGTGTGTGTGTGTGTGTGTGTTTACAGGTGAGAGAGACTCTGGCAGCAGAAACCGGACTGACAGTGCGAGTTGTACAGGTGTGGTTCCAGAACCAGAGAGCCAAGGTGAGAACTCTTGAACATAACAAACACATTTCAATGTCATGTATTTTGTGTATTATATGCAACGTTAGATTCGATATGTTGGCTTCCATAGTAAACAGACTAAAACAGTAAAAAGCAGAATTTATTTTGGTTCCCCTTAAAAGAGATAATCATGTTGTATTTATGTGTGTGTGTCGCGTGCGTGTGTGTGTCGTGTGCGCGTGTGTGTGTCACGTGCATGTGTGTGTGTCGCGTGCGTGTGTGTCGCGTGCGTGTGTGTGTTGTGTGCGTGTGTGTGTCGTGTGCGCGTGTGTGTGTCACGTGCGTGTGTGTGTTGTGTGCGTGTGTGTGTCGTGTGCGCGTGTGTGTGTCACGTGCGTGTGTGTGTGTCGCGTGCGTGTGTGTGTGTCGTGTGCGTGTGTGTGTTGTGTGCGTGTGTGTGTCGTGTGCGTGTGTGTGTGTCGTGTGCGTGTGTGTGTTGTGTGCGTGTGTGTGTCGTGTGCGTGTGTGTGTGTCACGTGCGTGTGTGTGTGTCGCGTGCGTGTGTGTGTGTCGTGTGCGTGTGTGTGTCGTGTGCGTGTGTGTCGTGTGCGCGTGTGTGTGTCGCGTGCGTGTGTGTGTGTCGTGTGCGTGTGTGTCGTGTGCGTGTGTGTGTGTCGCGTGCGTGTGTTTGTGTCGTGTGCGTGTGTGTCGTGTGCGCGTGTGTGTGTCGCGTGCGTGTGTGCGTGTGGGTGTGTGTCGCGTGTGTGTGTGTCGCGTGCGTGTGTGTGTGTGTGCGTGTGTGTGTGTGTGTGTGTGTGTGTGTTTCAGATGAAGAAGATCGCACGGCGGCAGCAGCAGCAGCAGCAGCAGGAGCAGGAGCAGCTGGGCGGGGCCAGGAGAGCCTCACGGAGCGGCCGACAGAGCAACGATGACAGCGAGGGTGAGGAGCTATGCACACACACACTCACACACACACACACTCACTCATGCATGCACGCAGGCACGCACGCACACACAGGCACGCACGCGACACACACACACATGCACGCAACACACACACGCACACACAGGCACGCACGCGACACACACACACACACACACACACACACTCACTCATGCATGCACGCAGGCGCACACACACACACACACGCACGCGACACACACACACGCACACAACAGCCAGATATCTCTTTGAGTTGCTAATTAGCAGACCCTCAGGTTTGTCAAATGAGAGTTGAAATAGATACAGATACAGGATGGTTGATCTCCAGAAACAGGGTTGGATGCCACTGCGCAACACCTTTTACAATCTCATGCATGTCCACTCAGTCCTCGGAGGCTTTGACATGCTCACTGTCACCCCCTGCAGTGCAACATCGATTTAAAGCATTATCCTCACATTCTGCAGTTAGAAGGTCATAGGACTTTTTTACAATCGCTTTCACACTTGTCTCAATACCATGTCCACTTTTTCAAAACACTTAACACATTCACCATATCATTTGACTATGTGAACTAAACTGTGGATATTTTTGCATTGCTTTCATACTAAAGGCATTCAATCACCGCTTCTTCCAAAGTTCATGAATACCTCTCGCAGTCAGTGTTCACTACCAGCAAAAGTTTGTACAAATACAGCAAATTTTGAACATACTCTGTTCAAAACAGTTAACGTTCAGTTCAAAACCCAATAAAATTCTGATCATTGTGGAAGGAAATATGCTGCATTTTGGCAGAAAAATGAAACTATATGCTTGAACTACGTGAGACAGATCATTCTGATTTCAGCAGAAACTTTATTCAGTTTATTCAATTTTTTTTGTTTGCAGCCTTGTTACCATTTATACAAAAGTGATCATACTTGCTTTGGAATGTGCATGTATATAGGGTAAATATAGATGTAGTTGTCACTGAAGAGATTTTTCCACTATTACTGTATATGTACTGTTGAAACACCTGGCTGTCATTTCAGTGAACAACCTACTCAGGTGTTTGTTGTTTGTGCCCCGTTACCATATATACAAAAGGGGCCACCTTTGGATTGGCATTTGCATTCTTTAGCCTTGGTGGGGAAAATGGATGCAGCCAGAGGCAGAGGAAGAAGACGTCACGGAAGAGAAAGAACAGTTGTGTCTGATGAAATCAGAGCCACAGTCATTGATGTGGTAAATCATGGTCTGTCCCTGAGGGAAGCAGGTTGAGGGTTCAACCAATCTTGCCTAGATCCACAGTGGCTTCAATAGTGAGGATTTTCAGGCAAACCAACAGGTACTATACAGTATTTACAGCATTCTGACTGAAGGAGTTCAATTGATGTGTATATTACAGCAGTACTGTGATTTGAGAAGTCTCCAGAAAAAGCAGATGTATCATTTGTCTTTGACTCACTACAGGACCCAGCGGTCACACAGGGGGAAGGGGAAGAATGTTTACGCCTCAACAGGAGGATACAATTGTTGGGATGGTCATTGTCAACAACAGCATCAGGCTACAAGAGATACGCAACAACATAATCGCAGACAACAACATATTTCCAAACATTGACAGTGTAAGCGCTACAACCATTTCAAGAGTGCTACAGAAACATCAGATCAGGATGAAACAGTTGTACACTGTCCCCTCTGAGGGGGTCAAGGAACTCAGGTACCAATATGAAGTTTATGAAGGTATATGTGAAGGTTTAGGACCACCACTCACATGAACAGATGTCACTTCTAGATGCAATGGCTACTGGGTGTATGGACATAACAATGGAACACATCCAGGGCTGGATAAGGCAAGCAAAGAGATGTTTTCCTCGGTGTATAGCAAGAGATAACATTCGGAGTGATGTTGATGAAAATTTATGGCCTAATGCAGAGGACAGGATGGATGGGCCAGGCGAACAGTAGACTTCTGATACTGATAGGCAGACAATATATGTGCAAATTACTGTATATAGTGATAATATTGCTTTTTGGTATGTATTTGTTATTGATTGTAATGTATTTTGAGTAATTGATTGTATTGTATTTTTCTTTTCTGAATTACAGTATATTGCACTGTGAGAACAAAAGTCAAAGTACTGTAAACCCTCTGAAGAATACTGTTGCTTTTGTGATTAGTTTCTTTATCATATATTGTTTTACATTACACAGTAAAAATTGTTATTCTGGGTTTCCAATATAGTAAAACATTAATTAATTTACTGTTTACTGTAAATTTACCACACTCAGTCATGACATCTATTGTGAGAGGCAAACCAACAGATCAAAAGTTTTTTTAGCTGCTTGGCTTGAAATATTTGTGGATGCAAAAATAGAGGAAAGGGAAACACATAATATATGTATTTAGCAATGCTCCAAGTTATTTGTGTTTTGTAGTTCATTGAACATTGAGTGACAAAGTAGTTTCATGGGAGAAAGCATATGCTATAGTTATGGCAGCATGAGTCACTTTTGGGTGAAATATTAAGTGTTTTGTTGGTTGAAGTGCATTTTGCACTAAAGGTTAATTGATGTGCTCAGGTGTGTGTTTAAAAAGCACGCTGTGTGAAGAGTTTTGAAAAAGAGGACATGGTATTGAGACATGGTATTGAGTGTGAAAACAATTGTAAAAAACTGTAACATGGCCTATTACAATTCACTCCTTAAAAACAATTCAGTTCTGACAAAGACCCACTTGTTTACTTGGGAGCTACTAATATGGCATACATACTCTTTAAAAACATTTTAAAAATTTAATTGTTTGTTCAAAAGACATAGGAGAGGTGACAGCATCTGAAATCACTCTCTCATCATCTTTCACTCCTCCTTCCTCTCTTTCTCCCACCCTCTGTGCAGATGGATCCAGCGGTCATGCACTAGAGGGCTTAATGGCATACCCCTCGTTGCCACGGCAGCAGCTCCTTGCTCTGGATCCAAACATCTATGGAGGCGAACCCTTCCGCCACGGACTCACCCCTCCTCAGCTGGGCCCAGACCAGCTACACGCATATGGTGTGTGTGTGCGTATATGTGTGTATGTGTGTGTGTATGCATTCACAGAGAGAGGCGGAGAAGGAAATTACCACATCCTCACATTCTCTCCAACAATGTTGGATTTTTTCTGTCATGCAACTATAAGCATTCATTCTCTCTCTCTGTTTGTCTCTCTCTCCCTCTTGCTCTCTGTCTCTCTCTCCGTCTTGCTCTCTGTCTCTCTCTCTGTCCCACAGATTCAGAGACAGTGTTCCATGACCTTGACAGCGATGGAAGCTTGAGTCACCTTGGTGATTGTCTCCTGGCGACAGCAGATGGAGGCCTCCTGACAGGGAGGGTGGGAAACCCCATTGACCGCCTCTACTCCATGCAGAACTCCTACTTCACCTCCTGACCCCTTAACTTCTGACCGTCGACCCCCAACAAACCCGCACACCGATCAAAGGTGCAGCTAAGGCAGGTTGTCCCACAAAACCGGGACCTGCAGAAACACCTCACAAAACTGATCTCACTGCCCATTTAGATCAGGCTCAGTTCATTGGTGTTTCTTTAGATAGTGCTTATGTCACCGGTGTCCCTTTAGACAGGACTCATCTCACTGTTGTCCATTTAGACAGGACTCATCTCACTGTTGTCCATTTAGACAGGACTCATCTCACTGGTGTCCCTTTAGACAGGACTCATCTTACTGGTGTCTCTTTAGACAGAAGTCATCTCACTGGTGTGTCTTTAGACAGGAATCATCTCATTGATAATTTTTTGGACATAGGGCCAGTATAATCTAGTATATTACATAATGAAGGTCTATTGACCTTGGAACCTGGTCACCTGGTCTCAGTTCTCTCACTCTAACCCTCTTTGTGGATTATGTTAGTGGCTCTCTGCTACACTGGAGAACCTTGGAAGGTACTTGGAAGATATGTGTAACTGAGACGGAAGAGACAGGAGATGGCCATGTTCTCGCCATCTTTATCACTGTGTATATTCTCCCCAGCATGTCCTGGGAAAACTCATTTCACATATGTGTTCTTGCATACTTCACCCACTGAATGGTGTTCAGTGTCATCTGCTGTGCAAACCCTGAAAAAATGCACAAATCACACTTGGAGACGGATGGGTCCAGTGGATGGCACACCACCAGTCCCACCTCTGCTTGGTCACAGAGTGCTTCCCAGGAGTGGATCGACACAAACTCAGCCCGACTCTCACCAAAAACTCATCCAAAATCTGGTTATAAATCTCTAGCCTCTGTTTCAAATCAAATTTTCTCAGTAAAAATTGAACCCCAAATTTTTCTTGAAAATGTGTTCTGGATCCCTTGAAATTCTTGGGAGGGGGCAAGCGGAGGGTGAAGACTGAAAGTTCAGGCAGTTCCCCTGGAGTGGCACGTCCCTCTGCCACAGGGCTGTGGGGACAGCAATAGCTTGCTAGCTTGAAACAGAGGCAAAGATTCTTACTGTAAAACTGAAAACACTGAGTCCATTTTCATGTACACTTTAAGAAAAAAAGGTTCCGAACGGCTCCAGTGTGTTTCCACAGAGGAACTTGACTTGTTCAAGGGTTCTATGTCTGGCAAAATGGTTCAAACCATCACTATTTTCACACCTCCCATAGAGTTTCATAGAGAATTAAAACAGATTCCCCTATGGACACAAACCAAAGAACCTTTTTTTCTGAGAGTATTTAGCATGATTGACAAAAATAGCAGTTATTCATAAGTTATTCCAATAACTGCAAAGTATTAGGTGGATTTCAATTTGGTGAACTCAAGTTCATTGCTGATTCTAAGCTTTGAATCCTCATGGATCATATTAACATATCTTGCTTCATAGGTATTCCCAAAGGAGTACAGCTGTATAAAAATGTTGCTTATAATCTCTGGGTAGAAAAAACTGTGAAACAAGGCTACCGCCTCCCCTATTATCATTGGCAGTTAAACCTTGCCTTCACAAAAATCGAGTAAACAGGGTTATTCAGATCACAGGGTCATTCAGAGAGCAAAGCTCAAAGGTAACAGGGTCATTTAAATAGAAGAGGGTATAGGACAGAGTTGTCCCCCATAGAATTGTTTTATTTTTTGATGCGATACTGTGAATTGTAAACAAAAAAAATGGTTTGATTTGAAGGGGCGTCAACCACTACAGCAACAGTAAAGAGTAATATGATAGTATGTTTCGGATGTATAATAAATCAATGTTTTATTATTACGATTATTATTATTGTTGTTGTTGTAATAAATACTACTGTGAATGGTAATGTCATTGTTCAGATTTGGACTTGACACCCCTTTAAAAAACTTACTTTGTTAGGTATTTATTATACTCTTCCTGTGGGTGTGTGTTGAGGTTCTTTGATGTTGGGAGTATTTATGTTTCAGCATGATGTAAAGTGATGTTGACACACAGCATTTAGACCTGGGGCTCCATCCCAAAGACAGCCTGTGCTACGTGTCCCCTGGAGAAGCCATCCCATCACGGCCTCTTCCTCCTCTACTGTAGACCAGGAGAAACCCACCAAAACCTCCTCCTCTACTGTAGACCAGGAGAAACCCACCAAAACCTCCTCCTCTACTGTAGACCAGGAGAAACCCACCAAAACCTCCTCCTCTACTGTAGACCAGGAGAAACCCACCAAAACCTCCTCCTCTACTGTAGACCAGGAGAAACCCACCAAAACCTCCTCCTCTACCCAGTGAGACGGAATCTAGAGTAATCTATGTTTTGACACTAATTTAACCCCAATTTAGCTCAGGTTTCACCTTTATATAGCATGCTTATATCCTAGTCGGCTAGAGACCTTTCACCATTAAACCAATTATCGTCAGGTTTTCACCTGAATGTCTAGATATCGAGTTAGACCTACGTATCTAGCCAGGTGATACGTTGTTTTTCGTTTTTCTAGCCAACTAGGATGTACCCAGGTTATATCCAGGTGAAACCTGAGCTATGCTGGGGCTACATTAGCCTGTTTATGGCAAAACATCTCTCAGTCCCAGATTTCCGGCCCTCTAGATGTCTAGATTGGCCTAGATTCCGTATTTTGCTCATTGGGTACTGTAGACCTCCTCCTCTAACCATAGACCAGGAGAGTCCCCCTGGAAGCTCTTCCTCAACCATAGAATGGGAGAAGGCCACGGTGACCTCTTCCTCACCTGTAGAGCAGGGACTTTCAGTATATTAGGTGGAATAAGGGGTAAGACATGAAGACCACATCACGCTGCATAATCATGATATAAGACCTGTCATTACCAGTCGCAACAGCGTATTGCAATTGCATCACTGTCATAATGCAGCAACTTTTAAGAAACGGACTTCTAAACAGTTACACAGTGACAGTGGTACAATAGCATTGATCACAAGTTTTAATAAGCTGCCATGACAGGTTTATGCCAGGTATTATGACAAGCTTATGACAGCATAGGTCCCAGTTGGGGTGGGGATTCTGAGGCTCGGTCCCTCACTGTTCTGCTGATTTTATTTTATTTTTTCCTTCTTTTACTATTTTCAATACAACCTGGTCACTGAGTTGCCAATATGATCTCCTGCCTTTATTTTGCTGTCTGTATGACTGATGCCAAAGTCATGTATACACACATACAGGCAAACAAAAATATACATACACATACATATACAGAATTATTGGCACGCTTGATAAAAAAGTACGAAAAAAGGCTGCCAAATACCAATAATAATAATATTGAAACATATAGGAAAACAATATTCTCACATTATTGTATTATTATTTTAATGCCTTACCAAGGGTGCCAATAATTCTGGACCTGACTGTACATACATAGTTTCTTGTTCCTGTTTTTAATAAGTGATCCAAAAACTCTGGAATGTTCTGCATTCTACTGAAAGGACACTGAACCCCCCCCCCCCCCTCCCCTCTGTGGCCAGAGCTCATAACTCAACACCCTCCTTCATCTCTCCCTCCTTTCCCAGCAGAGTAATGAGTGAAGACACAGGGGGAGAGCGCACGCATTCCTGTGGTTAATATTATACCGGGTCAACTCCCTGGGAAGGATGGACAAAGAGTGTGTGTGTGTGTGTGTGTGCGTGTGTGTGTGTGTGTGTGTGTGTGCGCGTGTGTGTGTGTGTAATGACATCAAAGAAAAGAAAAACAGATAAAATGGTACATTGTTTGAAGTTTTTGTATTTTTCTTGATGAAGGGGTTCATCAAGCATGTACAGATGCACAATTCTTTCAGTCAGATTTTATGTATTCTGAAGGAATATTACATTGGTGAGAGAAGACATTTATCCTCAGCTTGAGAAAGCAGGGGAGAGGTAGAGAAAGGGAGGTCAAGCAGGCAGAACCTTGTAAACTCCACTTTAATGAAAACAACTCCCATGATATTTCACAGTAAAGACGGTGGGTGGAGAGAGGCACTCTTTCCGTTGTACTGACATCTAAACATAATCCAACATCAACCACATAAATATCTGCTGCAACACAAAAAACACTGTGTGTCTGTGTGCATTTGTGCACATGCGTGTGTTTGTCCGTAATATGTACATGAGAGAGAACTTCTCCTGTGTTATTGTTCAACCTGTGTCCTTGGGTATCAACTTATCTGAAATCCTGCACTTTACAGCATTGCATTTAAAATAAGGTGAGGCCAGAGGGGTTTAACAGAATGAGAAGGGTTCCCCCGAGTCCTACGTGGGTTGAGGAACAGCTCCCCCTGTGGAAAGGAGAGGAAGTTCAATCTGTGTTACAAGCACAAGCAGTCAGACCACATTCATTTGTATTCATCATTTCAGAAAGATTACACGAGTTATTGCTACAGTAATTGTTAGATACTTTAATGTATTTTATTTTCAGTATACACAAGTGTGTGAGCTATCCTTTGAACAGCAGTGTCAATAAAGCAGATTCCCATAAGGTCCTCCAGCCACAAGCGCATTCAGACACGTCCCTCCTTGCTGTAAACTGGCAGGACGTGGCCGTCTAAACCGCACCCTTAGCTGGGCTGAGACCAGTGCTCAGGCGGCCAGCTCTTGCTGTGAAACCCGGCTCTGCATTGGCGGACCCACCGACGCCTGCGAGGTCCACAGTCTCGGCGCAGGCCAGGAAACGGCGGACTTGGGTCGAGCAGGAGCCCACTGCTGCCTGGTGCTCCCTCAGGCACCGCTCAAACTCCGTAAACTCCCCAGCACACCCCGACCGAATCTTCTGGATCACTGGGCTTCACCACGGCCAGTGGGGTGGGGCATAGTCATTAATCACAGAACCGAGGAGAGAAGCAGAGGGGAGTGGGGGGGGGAGAGTCTTTGTCAGACACAGAAAAACACAGCTGCCACTCAAAGACCCAGAATGAAAGAGAGACTGTAAAAACAAATTCACAGTGCCATTTCCAGTGCATTGCATGATGGGATACGAAAAAGGTAACGGAGCAGTGGAACCTCTTGAGACGGAAGCAGGAAACAGGCCTCAGTGCCATAAGAACAGGTGCCAAAACACACATCCAGCAGGTACTTGACTTCTGGCATGACAGAACCTTGCCCAGGGAATAGACAAGTTTCCATGGCACCTCTTCCAGCTGTCACTCACACCCCCACTATCTTCTTTACAGTCTAAAATCCCCCAAAACAAAAATGCTTCTAGGATATGGCCACCACACTGTTCCTTTCACACTACACTGATTGGGGGAAATCTCCTTGTTCATCCCCACAATACAGGCAGTAAGGTTGCTGAACATGGAGCATGAACAGGCTAAACCATAGCTACTGGTTTTAAGGATAGAGCAGGTATTTCACTGGAGGTTGGTGAGGAGTGGGAGGGGTAACAGACACCAACACGCACTCACTGTGAAGAGGTGCATTGTGCCACCTTCATCTTCAGCTCCTGACACTGCTGTTGCCATGACGATGGGTTAGAGGCCACACAAGTACCATACTCCTCCATCTCCTTGTGGCAAAACCGGGCTGTAATATCCATGGCAGCCTGCCTGAAAGGTGAAAGTGACTTTTCAGCGATGTTGTGACAAAGCAGCACAGTGGAGCAAATGTGGAACAGAGGGTAAAGCAGTAGTGTAGAGCAGACCTCAGAGCAGCAGTGACAAGTGAGAACCGGTGGTCAGGTGGACTGACTACCGACTGATTCATTATGAATAATAGTGTACAAAGGGATGTTGAGCATACATTGGTCACAACATTGAGAGGGTCCAACATTGTATCACGAGTCCACTTAACACTAATGTGTTTTACCTTCTCCAGATGTGTCATTTACTGCACGCATGCAGTCAACTCTAAACTTGTTCAACTTGACAAGCAGGCGACATGAAAACCCACTCCCGCTGCATCACATTCAGATTCTATGTCTACACTGAGGTCTACACTGAAACAAATAGCAGAAACCGGGCTTCTAGTTCACTAAATAGCAGATATGTGAACTAACCTAGCTGTTGAACAAGCTGCTAGTTTGTTAGCAATTTTTAAGTCAACGTCAACAAGTATTTTCTAATGATACGGAGCACGCTGGCAAGCACGTTGACAATTTCCATGTTAGATAAGGACATAACAGACGCGGAAGCGAAACATGGATCATACTTACATGGTTGAAGGCAACAGAACTACAACTGGGAAAAGAATGCTACCATCAAGGTTACACACGCGTGGTAACAGCACTCACGCCATCTACTCACGAACATGAGTGGACTCCTCCCTGGTTCCATTGGATTGGCCATCAATATGTAACTCGTCACAGTATTCTGCAATTCCATTGGTCTATCCCCAAAGCCAGTCTTGGCAGTACACTTCCTGGTCGCAGAAAAACGTATGCTACGGTAGTCAAAGGTATCATCACTTGATCGTTAACTGTCTGTTGTTTATTTTATTTACCGGTGTTTTATCTCCCTTCATCATGCGTTATTGGTACTTTTGCTATCATTACGTGATAGCAAATAGGCATGTAATATAGCTAGCTACCTAATATATTAGCGAATGGTAGCTTGCTAACATCTGCCCTTGAGTAAAAGCTCCATGTGTGTCTACAGTTAAATAGCTAGCTACACGTTAATGAATGAATGAAAATGCATTGTGGATTTACAGTAGCGAACGTCGTAGTTCTGAAATTTTTTAAATATAGTTTACATATTTTGTCTGTTCGGTTGTCATGGTAACAATTTAGCGGCTCTTTTTCGACCGGAAGTCCCCTGGCCTGTTATCTTACGTCAGCAAAAGGAAATGGATACGGTACGTTGACGTTTTAGCTTAATGCTGCGTGCTTGCGTACGCGGAAGCTGCTGTGTCTGAGAGATTTCTCTGGACGCCGGATTGCAAGATTGTGTGAAAGGGTCTCTTCACCCATACCGCTTGCCAGGGGGAGGCGGAGAGAAGGGTGGACCGAGTGAGAAAGGGACAAACTAAGATGAACGAGGTAAAAAAACAGGACAACATGGCTGCGGACGGGATTCTGGGGTCGCAGGAGCTGCCAATGGCCCCAGCTGTGAACCACAGCCAGGACAACGGTGCCGGCGACGAGCTCGTCAGCTCAGTGTCGCTCTACCGGCGGAGGCCCAAACTGCTGCACGGCACAGTCCTTCCGTTCCTGCTGCTGCTGTACCCGGGGTGGTTGTATGTGTGGCTTGGAGTATATGGAGCTACAGATTATCCGGAGGCCGGTCTGCTCGCTCTCGCCGCCATCGGGATCGCGCACGTGCTGACCGCACTGTCCGGCTATTGGTCAGTGCATGCGCACTGTTGGCTCACCTGTACTAAGGTATGGCTGAAATATTGCACTTTTGGGAGTTGTCTGGCGGACTTCTGTGTGCGCCAGATCATATTTAGTTTCTGTAGGTGTGTTTTAGTTTCGTCACTACATGGATCTTGCGCAAATGTCGTTAACACCGTATTATCGTAATTTTAAGTGTTAAGTGTAATAGTAGGAGCTGTATATTTGTTGCACAGCCTCAAATATAGTGTCATACAGAGCATACGGTCCAGTAAAACAAATAAAATAAGTTCTGAAGGAAGGACTAAATAAACTGAAAGGTTAATTTAAGTATCCATATTCAAACAACAAAATTTGTACACCAAATTCAATGTGAATCGTCACTGTAATACAAATGCTGCATTCAGCTTCACGGAAGATTTTACGCAGGCGAATAGATTCAGCGTCTGCTTCCGCTGTAACTGTATGGTGGAGAGCTCAAACCAGGCTGGCGAGTTTTAGATGAGTTAGATGAGTTTAGATGAGTTAGATGATCATTCTGATAGCACATAGTATGGGGAACAACACCAGGGTTTGGATCAGTAGCTGCCTGGAGTTAGGCAAAGGAGAGCTGAAGATGTGTGGATTAGGAGAACAGGAAATTAATCTGTGTGGAGTGCACATATGAATGCGCGCGCGTGTGTGCGCAAAAGTCATTAACGCCGTATTATCGTAATTTTAAGTGTTAAGTGTAATAGTAGTAGCTGTATATTTGTTGCACAGCCTCAAATATAGTGTCATACAGAGCATACGGTCCAGTAGAACAAATAAAATAAGTTCTGAAGGAAGGACTAAATACATGTGCAGTTCAGTGCAGCACCAAAACCAGAAAAGCTGCAGTTAAAAAGGCTAAAACTTAATTCTTGTCAATGAAACAATATTGAAGCAGGCTTTAAAGTGTTTTCTAAGAAATGGAGGTTAGACTGAAAGGTTAATTTAAGTATTCATATTCAAACAACAAAATTTGTACACCAAATTCAATGTGAATCGTCACTAATACAAATGCTGCATTCAGCTTCACGGAAGATTTTACGCAGGTGAATAGATTCAGCGTCTGCTTCCGCTGTAACTGTATGGTGGAGAGCTCAAACCAGGATGGCGAGTTTTAGATGAGTTTAGATGAGTTAGATGAGTTTAGATGAGTTAGATGATGATTCTGATAGCACATAGTATGGGGAACAACACCAGGGTTTGGATCAGTAGCTGCCTGGAGTTAGGCAAAGGAGAGCTGAAGATGTGTGGATTAGGAGAACAGGAAATTAATCTGTGTGGAGTGCACATATGAATGCGCGCGTGTGTGCGCAAAAGTCATTAACGCCGTATTATCGTAATTTTAAGTGTTAAGTGTAATAGTAGTAGCTGTATATTTGTTGCACAGCCTCAAATATAGTATCATACAGAGCATACGGTCCAGTAAAACAAATAAAATAAGTTCTGAAGGAAGGACTAAATACATTTGCAGTTCAGTGCAGCACCAAAACCAGAAAAGCTGCAGTTAAAAAGGCTAAAACTTAATTCTTGTCAATGAAACAATATTGAAGCAGGCTTTAAAGTGTTTTCTAAGAAATGGAGGTTAGACTGAAAGGTTAATTTAAGTATTCATATTCAAACAACAAAATTTGTACACCAAATTCAATGTGAATCGTCACTAATACAAATGCAGCATTCAGCTTCACGGAAGATTTTACGCAGGTGAATAGATTCAGCGTCTGCTTCCGCTGTAACTGTATGGTGGAGAGCTCAAACCAGGATGGCGAGTTTTAGATGAGTTTAGATGAGTTTAGATGAGTTTAGATTAGTTAGATGAGTTAGATGATTTTAGATTAGTTAGATGAGTTTAGATGAGTTAGATGATCATTCTGATAGCACATAGTAGGGGGAACAACACAAGGGTTTGGATCAGTAGCTGCCTGGAGTTAGGCAAAGGAGAGCTGAAGATGTGTGGATTAGGAGAACAGGAAATTAATCTGTGTGGAGTGCACATATGTATGCGCGTGTGTGTGTGTGTCTCTACAGGAGCCGGATCCAGACAAGGCCACATTGGCAAAGGTGATCCCCACTCCCAACAATGGCTCTGCTGAGCTGGTGCCTCTACAGAGAGACAAGGTAAGCACATCACCAGTCCCAACACCCCACAGTGCTTTTCATCTGCACACCACTGCAGTAACATCCCAAATGCCTCCCTCTCCCATATTCTCTCTCTCTCTCCCCAGAATGAGGATGGCACCATCGTCCTGTCATTTGAGTTCCAGAAGATCTGTTATGTTTTTGATGCCAGTGAGAGGAAGTGCTTTCTGCCGGTGGCCTTCCCAGTCTGCCAGCCAATGGGCTTCTTCCAGACCTGGCGGGGTTACCAGGAGGAGACGGAGCTGCGGGCCGCAGAGAAGCGCTACGGCACCAACCGTGCCGAGATGGTGGTCCCCGACTTCCTGGAGCTTTTTAAGGAGAGGGCCACTGCCCCCTTCTTCGTCTTCCAGGTGTGTATGTGTGTGCATAAAGTTGCCTGTATGCCTGGTGCAATCTCCCACAATGGTGAAACATTAGCTACTGTAAATGGGGCATAGTCCTACAGGTAGCGAAAGCTAGACTCACGTTTGGTCAAACTAGCTCTTGGCAAACTTCTTGGGTTACTTTTCTGTAGACCTTGCCATAGTACTGATTTTTTCAACCAACTATTCGGTAACGTTAACTGTTAGCTGTCATTAATGGCAGATAATCTTTCTCAGCAATAGAAGGCCAAACAATGGCTTCAATATTTCCACAGTTTTACCTATTTACTATTTATCTTATACGTTATATATGATTGCATCAAGACTCTTCTTCTTTTTTTTGGTACATATTCACACAGTGCCGACTGTGGCTATTTTGCAAAGATGTTTTGCAAACATTCATTAATGTTGCCAAAAATCTATGAAAAAAATTCCTTAATTTGATCGCTAGTTTGGATTAATGTGTTCACGGGTGTTTGGATGAGTATTGAATGATATTGTGTTTTGTGCAGGTTTGTTGTGTGGGCATTTGTTGTTTGAATGGGCATTGAATGATATTGTGTTTTTGCTGGTGTTTTGCATGGGTCTGTGGTGTTTGGATGAGTACTGAACGATATTGTGTTTTTGCAGGTGTTTTGCGTGGGTGTAAGGTGTTTGGATGAGTACTGAACGATATTGTGTTTTTGCAGGTGTTTTGCGTGGGTCTGTGGTGTTTGGATGAGTACTGAACGATATTGTGTTTTTGCAGGTGTTTTGCGTGGGTCTGTGGTGTTTGGATGAGTACTGAACGATATTGTGTTTTTGCAGGTGTTTTGCGTGGGTCTGTGGTGTTTGGATGAGTACTGAACGATATTGTGTTTTTGCAGGTGTTTTGCGTGGGTCTGTGGTGTTTGGATGAGTACTGAACGATATTGTGTTTTTGCAGGTGTTTTGCGTGGGTCTGTGGTGTTTGGATGAGTACTGAACGATATTGTGTTTTTGCAGGTGTTTTGCGTGGGTCTGTGGTGTTTGGATGAGTACTGAACGATATTGTGTTTTTGCAGGTGTTTTGCGTGGGTCTGTGGTGTTTGGATGAGTACTGAACGATATTGTGTTTTTGCAGGTGTTTTGCGTGGGTCTGTGGTGTTTGGATGAGTACTGGTACTACAGTGTGTTCACACTCTTCATGCTGGTGGCGTTTGAAGCGTCACTGGTGCAGCAGCAGATGAGGAACATGTCTGAAATCCGCAGAATGGGGAACAAGCCGTACATGATCCAGGTACCGCAAAGAGCTCTGTGCCAGCTGAAGGCACAATCACCACAGCCACCATCTCAACATTATGCATTCTTTTCTTCTTTGAGTGTAAGGTTTTAAGCCAAGCAGTTGTTTCGCTTGATTGTACACTTGACGCAAATATTTACAATTGATATTAAGGAAAGGATTTGTCATATAAATATTCTTTGTGGAAATACAAAGTCTAGGAAAATTTTTATGTAAATGTTGTTTATAAATCCACATTTAATCTATTTAATAAGTATGGAGATGTGACAGGCTGTTTTTGCAAATAGGTGTACAGGAACAGGAAGTGGAGGCCAGTATCCAGCGATGAACTGGTACCCGGGGACATTGTATCTGTAGGTAAGGTTCCTACCTGGCCCATGGCATGCCGGTAATAGCACTGGAACGCTGGGTAAACTGTGTCTACATGTGTATGCCCAGCTACTGCAGCTCTCTGCTTCTTCCTGCTTCTGGTCACATGTGCACTGATTTTTGTCCTCCCCAGGGCGCTCTCCCCAGGAGAACTTGGTTCCATGCGATGTGCTGCTGCTCAGGGGCCGTTGCATCGTGGATGAGGCGATGCTGACTGGAGAGTCTGTGCCACAGATGAAGGTCAGACCGTCAAGAGGATGCACAACACTCAACGCAGACCACACACTCCAGAACACACACACTCAACACAGATCACACACTCCAGAACACACACACTCAACACAGACCACACACTCCAGAACACACACACTCAACACAGACCACACACACCAGAACACACACACTCAACACAGACCACACACTCCAGAACACACACACTCAACACAGACCACACACTCCAGAACACACACACTCAACACAGACCACACACTCCAGAACACACACACGCAGGAAACACAACTCACTCAACACAGACCACACACTCCAGAACACACACACTCAACACAGACCACACACTCCAGAACACACACACTGTACACAACTCACACAATACAGAACACTCACTGTACACAACTCACAATACAGAACACACACACTACACAACTCCCATACCACAGAGTACACACTCTCAACATACACTCAACACAAACAACACACTCCAGAACACACACACACACACGCGCAACACAACTCACACAATACGGAACACACACGCAACACAACTAACGCACTACAGAATACACACTGCCAACACACACTCTACACAACTCACACACACGCAACACAACTAACGTACTACAGAATACACACTGCCAACACACACTCTACGCAACTCATACACACGCAACACAACTAACGTACTACAGAATACACACTGTCAACACACACTCTACACAACTCACACACTCCAGAGCATACACACACAACCTATGCACTACAGAGCACTCAATACGACTCGCACACTACACAACACTCCACACAACAGATTCAATACTCACTACACAATATAACCTAAACAACAGCCTTTTACACTGTACAGCTCTGCTGCTCTGCACATCGTAGTGCCAGCCCTGAAGAAAGTTTCTGTTTTAAATTGAAATAAATCTCAGATGGAGACTGGCTTATTATGCCAGTGGGCCAAGCGCTTGACATGTTGATACGTTGATTTGTCCCTTTCAGAAACTAAAGCGATTCATTTTTGCAGTTATATGCAAATGTATTGCTTCTCAGATATCAGGAATGCATGGTAATTTATCAAGATCATTGATGCTGCTGTTTAAATATCACTGTTCATCAGAGCATCAGAATTATAGGTGTAAACTGCTGCTGTGATCGGTCTGCCAGCATCTCTCTGACCCTGTCTGTCTGTCTGTCTGTCCAGGAGCCTGTGGAAGATCTGGACCCGGAGAGAGTCTTGGACCTGCAGACGGACTCCCGCCTTCACATCATCTCAGGAGGGACCAAGGTGGTCCAGCACAGCCCCCCTCTCCGGGCCAGCGCTGGCCTAAAACGTCAGTATCTTACACCGCCCTGTCTGTGTCATGTGCAGCACTGTCTGTATCTTAAAATGGGCAGCACCGTTTTAATTGGTGCTCTCTTGGCAGGGACAGCCAGATCAGTGCAGCCAAAGTATATACAATATGAAATATGACACGTATATGCCATTTATGTAAAACGCAAACAGATAAATGTAAAAATAATGTGTTTGAAACTCTCTCCTTCGCTGCAGCTGTTGATAATGGCTGCGTGGCTTATGTCCTGAGGACTGGATTCTACACATCTCAGGTAAGGAACTTTTCTTCTCTCTCACTGACTCTCAATCACTCTCGCTGTCTCTCTTTCTCTCACTCTCTCATTCTCTCACTCTCTCACTCACTCACTCTCACTCTCTCACTCACTCACTCCACTCACTCACTCACTCTCACACTCTCTCACTCCACTCACTCACTCTCGCACTCTCACTCTCTCTCTCACTCTCTCACTCACTCTCTCCCTCCAGGGGAAGCTGCTGAGAACCATTCTGTTCGGAGTGAAAAGAGTGACGGCCAACAACCTGGAGACCTTCATATTCATCCTCTTCCTCCTGGTGTTCGCCATTGCTGCGGCCGTCTACGTCTGGGTTGAGGGTGAGTGGGGGAGGGGTTGGAGGTGGCCCCAGCGCTCCCAGATCAAACCCAACCTTGCGACAGTGTTGCTAATGATATAACGGTTAATATCTGCCATCCTCCCACTCTCTCTCTCTCCACTACATTCTCTGCCTCTCTCGCCCTTCACCCTCTTTCTCTCTCTCAGGAACGAGGGATTTGAGCAGGAATCGGTATAAGCTCTTTCTGGAGTGCACACTCATCCTCACCTCCGTAGTTCCACCGGAGTTGCCCATCGAGCTCTCCCTGGCCGTGAACACCTCCCTCATCGCCCTGGCCAAACTCTGTGAGTGTGGGGTCTAAAGGTTGCGTATAAAGATTCTAGATTGCCAGCAAATCTAAGATGCCATGACTTGACTATTATTGCGATCGCCCCAAACCCTGCTGGCACCAAGCCACCATTTTAAAGACATCTTTCTTTGTCTCTTTGAGGTGACCATTTGCTGTCTACACATCAGGGTAATGGTGAAAATGAAATGACTTGCTGTCTCTTGCAGTTAGCTAGGTCACTCGCTCTCCCCCATGGGCAATAGCTCCTGTATTTTACTATTGCAAAACATGTAGCAAGGTACAAATGCAAAATCTTTTCTGCCTGTTTTCTCTGTAGAGATCAGTGTGTGCTTCAGTGACCACTTTATATTGTGTGGTTTCCTGATCAAATCTCTCTCTCGTCTCTCCCTCTCCCTCCATAGATGTTTTCTGTACAGAGCCGTTCCGGATCCCTTTTGCAGGGAAGGTGGAGGTCTGCTGCTTCGATAAGACCGGCACTCTCACCAGTGACAGCCTGGTGGTGCGGGGCGTGGCCGGACTGAGGTACGCATCAACCCGCACTCTTATTGGTTGTTTTCAACCAACATGGCCGCTGACTGGTGGAGCAAATGACACAGTCTATGACTGGTGGTATTTTTCAATTATACCGTTTTTTTATTTATTTATCACCAATACAGTCTGCCATTGGTAGTTTATGATTGACAAATTTGATTGGTGGTCATGGCATCTTGTTTTGGTGAGAAATGAACAAGGAAAAATACCTCAATTTAGGAAGTGAAAATATTTGTCTCGTCCTCATAATGAAATAGAGAGGAAGGTAACGTAAATGTCACCATGATCTTAGTTTTGTTTTGGTGCTTTATGTTGGAGGTCTGAAAATTAATGGTTCTGGTTTTGGGTTTGATTATACTACCCTCCGGTGGAGAAAAGTGGGTATAGCATGATTCAGCACATTACAGGACACCTATGGGACAGCTGTTTGTGCATATCATGTGTGTGTCTGAAATGTGTGCTTGTGTGTTTGTGTCTGAAATGTCTGTCTGTGTGTGTGTGTGTGTTTGTATCTGAAATATGTGTGTCTGAAATGTGTGTGTGTGTGTTTGTGTCTGAAATGTGTGTTTGTGTCTGAAATGTGTGTGTCTGTGTGTCTGAAATGTGTATGTGTGTTTGTGTCTGAAATGTGTGTGTATGTGTGTCTGAAATGTGTGTGTTTGTGTCTGAAATGTGTGTGTGTGTTTGTGTCTGAAATGTGTATGTGTGTTTGTGTCTGAAATGTGTGCGTGTGTTTGTGTCTGAAATGTCTATGTGTTTATCTGAAATGTGTGTCTGTGTGTGTGTATCTCTGGGGACCTGCAGGGAGGGAAAGGAGGTGACTCCAGTCTCGGATATTCCGGTGGAGACACACCGGGTTGTGGCTACCTGCCATTCGCTGGTTACTCTTGATGACGGACAACTGGTGGGTGACCCACTGGAGAAGGCCATGCTAACTGCTGCTGACTGGACCCTCACTAAAGGTAAACTACATTTCTCACATTTGTCAACCAAACTTTAAAAAAAAAAAAAGGTCATATTTTCAGAGGAAAAAAAAAGATTTTATATATTTATCAATACAAGACTAAAACACTACCCACACTGTTTATGGATGGGTGTTTGTCTGTGTGCTTTAGAAGGTGTTCACTGATGATGTCATGATCTTTGCTGCAGATGAGAAGGTGTTCCCTCGCGGTATAAAGACTCCAGGCCTGAAGATCCACCAGCGGTTCCATTTTGCTAGCGCGCTGAAGAGGATGTCTGTACTGGCGTCATACGAGAGGCTGGGTTCCACTGAGCTCTGCTACATCTCCACTGTGAAGGGCGCACCAGAGACACTCAGGGGCATGGTAACCACACACAACCCACACACTTTTACTACTGTCCCTCACATACACATAACCCCCACACTTCATTACTCCTGTTCCTGTCCTACACATAACCCACACACTTTTTTACTCCTGTCCCTGTCCTACACATAACCCACACACTTCATTACTACCGCCCACATCCTACGCACGGTTACGACCTCCGTTAGCTTTTGTCTGCTGGATGTACGACTATATTTGTTGCACGTCCGGGTTGCCCTAGATTTGCAGCTCCCGCTTCCGGTTCTTCTCTTTGAAAAGGCCGCTGTTTGTTCGACTCGGACTTACTCGTCGTG
Organism: Conger conger; assembly: GCF_963514075.1. NCBI lineage: Eukaryota > Metazoa > Chordata > Actinopteri > Anguilliformes > Congridae > Conger > Conger conger. Next base: position 19,998,796 of record NC_083775.1, read on the forward strand.
CGACCCTGTTCGCCCACCCCGATTTTGCTTTAAATTACCCCTCTGCTCGCCGTATAGTGAGTCGGGTTATTTAGAGTGTTCCAGTATGATTGCATCCACGCATTTTGGGACACTTTTGCTTTATTATTTTTCCTTTTATTGTTTTTGAAAGCAATCATGGCGGTTGGCGACACGCCCGTTTCGAGGCATGTAAACCTTTTAAGACTAGCAAGTATTTCTTTATTTTAAGATTTGGATAGGCCATTATGACCGGAGTTACTCTTCGGCCTGCAGTGTTCATTTCCACTCTCCAGTCCCTTTTAGTGTGACCTTGTTGAGGAATTAAACCAAAACGAAGATAACTACTTTGCTATACGAAGAGATTGTGGCGCGACAGATCTTAACCGAGGAAGATGAGCTAACAGGTGTTGCATTTGAGGTGGGATACTGCGAAAGCTGAGATTGTAATGTCTCCCGGCATAGATCCCGGCGATTCACACATCTTCTGTAGGTCCCTTGCTCATTCTCTGTTTAAAAGAACCGGCGCTAAGCAGGCAGGCGTATCAGAATCCAACCTATCGACCTTCAGGCTGACCGTCAGGCCAAGTTGAAGGAGTTGCAATTGCGAGCTAATGAATGGAGGCCCCACTCCCGAAAAAGGTTCGCTGACTGTCTCCACTCTAGTAGCCGTTTGTTCACCGCGTGCCGCGTGCTTCTGCGACGCAAGGTAGTTGGGAAAGCTCAGGAAGGGCGTTCCACTTTATCCTTGGAAGGGAGTATGGATTACGAGGTAGTGAAAACTGTTTTGCGTGCTTACGAGCTTGTCCTGAAGCTTACAGACATAAGTTTCGTAAGCATGCAAACTTTTGATCTTACTCGTGAAGTCTCTCGAGCCACTGAAAGAAATGAGCAAATTGAAGAGTTGAGGAACTATCGTTAATAATATTGTTATGCATGCAGACCGAACTGACTTAACTGAGTCTCGGGAGTGTTTTTATTGACACGAAGTCGGGCACATTATTGCTGTGCGGTACTTCGGGGTAAAAACCAGCCGAAATCACAAGCGCTATTCGAAGTGTTGGTCTGACTAGTACCTTGAATTTGGAAACTCGTGCAGTCCTTTCTCCCTTTTGTTAACTCCGCATTCGATCCGTTTACCTCTGTTGGAACAGTCGTAGTTTCTGACAAACTCGTTCGGCGCGAAAACCTATTCGCATCCTGTGGGATACAGGACCTGCCCAATCATGCATTTTGAGAGCGATCACCGTTTTCAGCATTCGAGTCGTGGTTCTGATATGTTGGTGCAAGAAATTGGACGTGGTGTTCATGCTCCCTTGTACAATGTGTATTTCAAATCTGATTTGGTTTCTGGACATGTGAGGTTGGAGTCTGTTCTCGGTTACCAGTTAAAGGAATGTGTTTGCTCTGCACGTGGCATGACGCATGCACAAACTCGCAAATGTTCTTGCCTGGTGGTCTTGTGGCTGAATGTATTCTGATGCCTTCGATTTCTGTTGGTAAAGATACTGCCGTTTTGGATACTGACCCTAGACCAGGTCGTAACAGCGCACACTTCTTACTACTGTTACCGTCCTACACCACACACACACACACACACACACACACACCATTATTACCGTTATGCCTAACTTGCACACTTTAATATTACTGTTATAGTCCTACACATAACCCATGCATTCTGTGTGTGCTTACAGTTCTCAGAGTGTCCTGATACGTATGATGAAGTGCACAAGGAGATGTCTCGCGAGGGGGCCAGGGTGCTGGCGCTGGGCTACAAGGAAATGGGACACCTCACCCACCAACAGGTACTCAACTCCTCACTCACCAACAGGTTACTCTGCACATAGCTCTATATAATAGTCATATAAATTATACACCAGGGATCATCAAATCAGGGTCCTTGTGATCCTAGAACTTCTGGTTTTCCACCCTTCCTTTACGTAGGAGTGTGATACTCTGGCCAATCAGTAGCACTAATTGTTGAGCTAATTACCTGGGAGAAAAGTAAGCCAGGTCCAGATTTGATGATAGCTGTTATACACCATGCAGTTCTCTCCCTACTTCTGGTACCTTGCTCAGCTCATCTACAGTCTGTGGCATTATTGCTGGTTTGTATGGAACGTGTGTGGTTGCTGTTGGGTTGCAGGTGCGGGAGGTGAACCGTGACACTCTGGAATGCGGTCTGCAGTTTGTCGGGTTCATGGTCGTCTCCTGTCCTCTGAAGACGGACAGCAAGGCAGTCATCAGGGAGATACAGGAGGCTTCGCATCACGTGAGTACCGCAAGCTACACGATTGCTACATGTACGCTAACTCTTGCTACATGGTACACGTGTTCACGCTGGGCATACTCAGTGAGCAATTTATTAGGTAGACCTGTACACCGGCCTGCAAATATTTAATCGACCAATCACGTGGCAGCAACTAGATGCTTAAAAACAAATGTTCAGACCAAATGTTAGAATGGGGAAGAAATCCAAGCAAATGATCCAAGTGACTTTGATTGTAGAATCACTGTTGGTGTCAGACAGGGTGGTTTGAGTATCTCTGAAACTGCTGATCTCCTGTCATTTTTCACTCACAAAAAATGTTTAAATAAAATAAAAAATAGGTCACTGAGTCTACACACGCAACTACATGGGTGTATAAATGTACATTCGCCCTGCTATCTATACTGGTCTGGCGCAAAATGATATAAACAACACTTTTGACCCAGTACTGAGCGCGTTCTTCTCTATCTCCCCTTTCTCTCCCTCTCCCTCTCTCTCGTACTCAGGTGGTGATGATAACAGGAGATAATCCCCTCACTGCATGTCATGTGGCCAGAGAACTGCACTTCATCCAGAAGGAGCATACCCTCATACTACAGCCTGGACACACGCAGGGTGTGTGTGTTTCCACTAGTGTGGGCTTTCTATGTTCTGTATTACAGTACATTACAGTTGTAGTGTTATACAAAGTGCTGTGTCAGTGTGCAGTGTGAGGCATTGGCGTGTGCAGTATTGTCAGTATGTCACTGTGTGAGGTAGCATGTCAGCGTGTCACAGCTAGCGGTGTCGTGTTCCAGGCGAGTGGCTGTGGGAGTCGATAGACGGCAGCGTTCGGGTTCCCCTGCCCCCGCCATGCGTTTCCAGCCTGGTCGCTCAGTACGACCTGTGTGTGACGGGGGAGGGGCTGGCCAGACTGACCTCCGACCCCCAGCTCCTCCATGCCCTGCTGCCCCACGTGCGGGTCTTCGCCAGAGTCAGCCCCAAACAGAAGGTCAGCGTAACACTGCGATAATGAGGCCTCCCTGACTCCGTTGTTTTGACACTGTTGGCAGCCAAGTTGTGAAAATATGCAGTCTTGTATACGATTATGGTTAAGGTTTACTTCATCTCCCTCGGGACAAAATTTGTCTTGGATCAGAGAGCTGTTGCAGCATGCAAAACAAGCGATCTCACCTGTCACATTCACAGTTCATACATTATTAACAAAATATACATATGGTATGTTGTATAGAACAGTGGTTCCCAAACTTTTTCAGCCTGAGTGTCAGTCTCTGGGACCGGTCAGCCCCATCATGCATTTTGGTTATGATTAACTACTTGCTGGGGACCTGCGGCCATGTTGCTTGGGTAGTTTGGGAACCGTGGACTGTATATAGAACGCTGTTCCTTACCGTATCCTATGGAGACGTGTTGACCATTACACTGTAGATTGTGTAGTGCTCATTACAGGCTTGTGAAGCGGCCAGGCAGTATGTGGTGACCGTGTGTTGTGTTGCAGGAGTTCGTGATCACCAGTCTCAAGGGCCTGGGTTTTGTGACTTTGATGTGTGGCGACGGGACCAATGACGTCGGAGCGCTCAAACACGCCCACATTGGTGAGCTCATCTGATTTAACCTCATCTGTGACCTCATCAGCACCTCTTCAGCCTTTCCTAAACCTGTCCTTTAGCCCTGCTGTAGCATCGGTCTGTACCGCTGTCTCCGGGAGCATCGGTCTGTACTTTAGCGCTGTTAGCCTTCATCTACGATCTGTATGAAATCCATTGGCTCTGTCCACGTTCCGTGAGATTACGTTACTGCCATTTGGCAGAAGCTCTTATCCAGAGCGACTTCTTCTAATGAGGAGACGAGTGCATCAATCAGGGTAAAGAGCCAGAGTTTCCCTAGAGGTAGGAGGTATTACTCAAAAACCACAAATGTGAAGACCTCGCATGTCTTGATTGGATGATCCTGTTTATCTATGTATTATGTAGCATCTTCGTATTTTCATTTGTCGAAAACTTTAAATCCAAAAAGTTCTAAAGAACTTTGGTAACGCATGGCGTCATTTCTGTTAATAAGCACAATTTAAAGATGGCCCTAATGCACGGTACTTTTTTGCTTTGCTGTTGCACGATTTTGCTCTGTAGGTTATTGTTAAACGCAACAAAAGTTGAATTCAGATGTGTAGTTAATCCACTCTGTCCTGGTGTAGAATAGATGATGCTCAACATTGTTACCTATCTTGAGTTTACATAAGTGTGACTAACCCACCATCGAGTGGAAGTCTGGCCGGTGAGATTTTATTCTCCGGTGAATTAATCAATCGTGGTGTCACTTGATGCGCTTGCAGTCCTGCGATGTTGCTTCAGCGATGGAGTTTGTTTGGGGCGGATCAGGACTGCGTAAAGTAGATGAAGGAATCTAAGGCGTGGCTACTTGAGTTCCTGTAGTTACACGTGCGATGTTCTTTCCACAATAACCTTCACAGCCTGTTTCCACGGCGGTGGCGAACTGTTGTGTACGTCACCTATCGAAAAACAGGCATACTAAAGATCTGAGCAGGAAGATTAACCATACTCTTCATCAGTACCTCTTCAGCCACAGGTTCAGTTGAAATCCATTGGTCCTGTCAGCATTACACTACTGCCGTTTGGCAGAAGCTCTTATCCAGAGCGACTTCTTACGGGAAGATGAGTGCATGAATCAGGGCTAAGAACCTCCCTAGAGGTGGGAGGTGTTACACCCGGAAACCACAAATGTGAATTTGGCATGTTCTGATTGGATGATCCTGGCATCTGTATGTTAAGTCGGTGTGAGTGTATGTAAGCTGTGAAAAGGAAGACTAATCCCCACTCTCTCTCTCTCTCTCTCTCTCTCTCTCTCTCTCTCTCTCTCTCTCTCTCTCTCTCTCTCTCTCTCTCTCTCTCTCTCTCTCTCTCTCTCTCTCTCTCTCTCTCTCTCTCTCTCTCTCTCTCTCTCTCTCTCTCTCTCTCTCTCTCTCTCTCTCTCTCTCTCTCTCTCTCTCTCCCCCTCCCAGGCGTGGCTCTCCTGGCCAACGCTCCCGAGCGCATGCCAGAGAGGAAGAGGAGGGTGCGGGACAGGGAGGCGGTCGCTGCGGACAGCAGGCCCCTCCCCCTGTGTCGGGGTCAGGGGTCAAGCTGAGCTCTCGGGCTGCCAGACAGAGGGTGATGGCCCAGCGGGAGGAGCAGCTGGCTGTTCAGAAGGTGGGTTGGGCAGCGATGTCAGGTGACTGAATATTCAGGAGGTTGGGCAGGGCAGAGAGGCCAGGTGATTGAATGTGGGGCTGTGTTAAAGAGCTGTAGGACTGGTAACTGCATTTTGTTGTAGGAGCGGATCAGTCAGGTGTTGCGGGAGCTGGAGGAAGATCAGATCCAGGTGGTGAAGCTGGGCGACGCTTCAATTGCCGCCCCCTTCACCTCTAAACTGTCCTCCATACAGTGCAGTGAGTAACACACCACAGACACACACACACACACACACACACACACACACACACACACACACACGTTCTGTCACACGGGCGCTAACCTCGGTCCTCCCCCCGCAGTCTGCCACGTGATTAAACAGGGCCGCTGCACGCTGGTAACCACCCTGCAGATGTTTAAAATCCTGGCCCTCAACGCCCTGGTGCTGGCCTACAGCCAGTCTGTACTCTACCTGGAGGGCGTCAAGTTCAGCGACTTCCAGGCCACACTACAGGGCCTGCTGCTCGCCGGCTGTTTCCTGTTCATATCCAGGTCAAAGGTAAGGGCGGGGGTCTTCCCAGAATGCTTTTCGGCTGTCAAATACCAGGTGGTTATTGCTGTTAAATGTTGTCCTTGTTCTGTAAAATTCCTGTGCCGCTGTGTATTTAAGTTACCAGTGAAATGGTAATGATCCGCTGGAAACCTTGAGAAGCATATTGACAATGAACATTTGTGAGACTTGCAGTTCCAGTTGCATAAAGACTGGTTCAGGGTTGGGGTCTGGTGAATGCTTGGTTCAGCTGTTTGTTTTACACTTTTCCTCCCCATTTCCTCCCAGCCTCTAAAGACGCTGTCTCGAGAGCGCCCCCTACCCAACATCTTCAACCTCTACACTGTGCTGACTGTGCTGTTGCAGTTCGCTGTTCACTTCTGCAGCCTGGTTTACCTGTACAAGGGAGCACAGTCCAGGAGCCCCCCCAGGTATGCAGAAACGCACTCAAACATCTAGCATAGTCACTCACACACACACACACACATAATTTATTCTCATACATGCATACATTGTTTCAGTCAGTGAGTCCAATGTTGAGTGAAGAATGCTCCTGCTCTATTACCTCTCCAGGTCAGAGCAGTTTGTGGATCTTTACAAGGAGTTTGAGCCCAGCCTGATAAACAGCACTGTGTACATCATGTCTATGGCCATGCAGATGGCCACCTTCGCCATCAACTACAAGGTACTGACAACCGCTTCATTGTCACACGACTTACTAACGCCGGTCACATTGTTAGACGGGGCGCTAATGGTTGTTGCAGGACTTCACGAGGTAATGACACGTATTCCATTCCAGGACACGGTGCCGATTCCTGTTTATCTCAAATTCAATGGCTTTATTCCCGCCTCCCCCATTCTGCTTCTCTCCTAGGGTCACCCCTTCATGGAGTCTCTGAATGAGAACAGGCCGTTGCTCTGGAGCATAGCCCTGTCGGCTCTGGCCATCGTGGGGCTGCTTTCAGGTTCCTCGCCCGAGTTCAACGAGCAGTTTGCGCTCGTGGACATCCCGACAGAGGTGGGCCTCTCCCTGGCGTTCATTCATAAAAGCCTGACTAACCCACAATTGCGCGGAAGACGCAAATCGATCGCGGTGTCACTTGATACGCTTGCGGTCCTGTGATGTTGCTTCAGCGATTGAAGTTTGTTTGGGGCGGATCAGGACTGCGTAAAGTAAATGAAGGAAGCTAAGGCGTGGCTACTTGAGTTCCTGTAGTTACACGTGCGATGTTCTTTCCACAATAACCTTCACGGCCTGTTTCCGTGGTGGTGGCGAACTGTTGTGTACGTCACCTATCGAAAAACAGGCGTACTAAAGATCTGAGCAGGAAGATGCTGCTTTTTGTAGCGAGATTGCCCAAACTGGAATATGACCATCAGTAGCTCTTCAGCGTTCATTAATTGCCGTGCTTTTGAAGGGTTGCCTCGGAAACCCTAATGGTCCTCCCTCCCTCTGTCTCCCTCAGTTCAAGCTGGTCATCGCCCAGGTCCTGGTGGTGGACTTTGTTGCCGCCCTGCTGGTGGATCGGGTACTGCAGTTCCTGCTTGGAAAAGGAACCCTGAGGCTGCCTTCCTGAGTCGTCATGCCAACTGCTGCCCTGGGCAACTGCTGCCCTTTGCGATGAGACTGTGGAGAGAGGGATTTGGTGTGGGGGTGGGACAGGGTGGCGGAACATGGGACACAGAGGGGAAAGAAGACTTATCTGACAGCAGTACTGCGCACACTTCAGTGTTCACATCTCCCCAGTTACCTTCGTCATCCCCCCCTTCTTCCTCTCCACTCTTCCACGTGTCCGCCTCCTTTCTTTTCCTTCCATCCCTTCTGCCCTTGCTCTCTTCCTCTCCAACAGCAAGCCAAGAAGACCGCAGTATTGTGGGGAGTGTGCCTGCGCATACGAGTGTGTGTTGGTGTGTGTGCGTGCGTGCGGGGGAAACGCGAGCTGCGCGCGAGAGGGCCGTAATTCAGGAGACAGATAAGTGTTTCTTTCGTTTCCTTCTCTTCATTTTGTAAAAATACGGAACTCTGATGGACATAAAAAAAGACCAAAAACAACTCTGCCAGATCCTGTCTCGTGTCAATGTGTATGTGTGTTACACGCTGTATATACATTTATGCGCGTTGAGACATATCGGAGCCAAAGCTCACTCCACTAGTGAGTAAACGCACTTTCTGCCGGATCTAGCTCTACCTTCAGAAGGTGCAGGGATCACTGCACTCAGCCAGCGGAAGACGGAATGATACGTGTGCGTGTTCGGCGGTTCTAGTTCTAACCATCTAACTTTTACGAAAACCACGTCTCATTTTTCAAAAAAAGATTCCCCCCCCCCCCCCCGTACGTGTATTTCAAATACACGATACCTTGTGTAAATAAGACTGCTTCGGAGTTGCTGGAAGATGCATTTCTTCACTTGAAGGAGGTAGGCTACTGACTCCTATAGGCTTCAAGTCTTTATGCTAAGCTAACACATTATGCTAACATGGAAATCAAGCCAGTGAATGCACAATAATGAAAATAAAATCAAACATTTAAGTCTGGGTAAGTTGGAAAAAAGGTAGATTTCCCAAAATGACGGTGTATTCCTAAGGTGACAGCCTGCACTTTGACCTGATCTTCATGGTTTCATTTCAAATGTTTTGCTTGAGCTCATTGACCAAAATCTTTACCACTGTCCAAATACTTACAGACCTCACTGCACGCACACACACGCACACACGCAAAGAGGAGCAGGTGGCTATGAAACTGTTCCCATGCGTGTGCAAAAGTTTAACTTGTTATTTTTTTATTTACCCATACATTTAATGTAATATTTTACTTCAACATTTCATATTTTTAAAAAATAGCCCAGCATTTAAAAATCTGTTAAACATGATAGAAAATACAAGAGAATTAAGATAAAATGGTTTAGTCTTTTATTTTTTCACATTTACAAAAAGAAATCTAAGAAAGGAATGTATACAAGTTTATTTCTTGAGAGGCAATGTACCATAGTGAGGCAAGGCATTACATATCTATATACAAACAAGACCGACGTTTGCCCCTGACTTTGGTCCAGAATTGGTTTAAAACGTTAAATAAATGTCACACTAACGGATAATTGAAATATAAGTCCTTTTACGAAATGTAAGGGGATTTGGTAGGGTGGGAGTCAGTACATTGCATTATTGAAATGGTAGTGTTGGTCGTGCCAAAGGCACAGGGATATGGGTCATAGGGTGGTTTGTAAAGGTTGTGCAGGAGGGAGGGAGAGCGGTACTCTGAGCCTTCTAGTAGTTGTGGGAGGCGAGCGAGTTCCGTGATCGGGTTTGATTGGCAGCCGATTCTTCCACAGCAAAGGTGTAGTTGTACTGCAAAAACCACCCATCATTAGCACAGTACTAAAACCACTTGCAGTACTGACCGCACATCAACACTACGCTGACAGTATGGACTATATGTCATTACTGCATTTACGATACACCAACACATGCTTACAAATCTGACAGTATTGCAACAACCATGTTGTGGTGCAAGTATAAGAAACTTGAAAGTATGAATGAAAATGTAACCATTATGACCTATGACAACACATGCACACGCGCACTCACACACGCACACGCACACATACACACACACACACACACACACACACACACACTTACCTCATTCTCAATGTCCTGCACAGATTTGATGCGGATATTGCTGAGGTTGTTCAGCGGGACCTGAAAGACACAACTCTGTTTTACTGGTTCAGAGAGCAGAGTACACAGTGACCTGCTCTGGTCTCCTGCCTCCTGCCTCCTGAAACAACTAGGTCAGAGACGCAGGGAAACTTACCGCTCGGGCGGCTGTGGCCTCGAAGCGGGGGTGCAGGGAGAAAGGCACCCCGTCCATGGCTGAGGAGAGAGGGAGCGGGCCACATGAAGAACCAATGCACAGTGTGTGTACAGGTATGTGGATTTGGGTGTGAGGAATTTATCCTTTGCTTCACATATTAAGTATTTTCACCCCAACACACAGGTCACTGTGTGGAATAGGTTGCCCGGTCATGTAGTAAAGGCAGAAACACTGGGGGGTTTTCAAGACCAGGCTTGACACGGTGTTAGATATTAACTAATCATTAGGTACACTTCACCGGTAGGAAAAGGCTAACATTGCTGGGCTTTACTTATGCGTGTGTTCCTATGTGTGAAGGGAGAGTACCTGAAATGCCATAGATGTTGCTGCTGTCATAGACACTCTCAGCAGGGTCTTTGACCTCAAGGTTACTACGGCGACGGCTCAGCTTCCCCACTGGAGGGGGCGGAGGGGCGTTGCTATAGAAACGGAGAGAGATGGGGTTTAAGTGATTCATGTATGTATGGAAACCGCAGGAAAATATACAGTACAGTGCAAAATCCTCGGCATGTAAAATAAATCCATAAAGATGCTTTAAAAAAAATAATGAAATGCTTCTACCTCTCCAGGTAATCCCAGACAGCCTTGATCAACTTTTTTTACCCAAAAAGTTGTCTATTGCTTAATATGTTACTTTGTATTATAAAATACATAAATTTCTCTTAACATTTATTTTTTGGGGAAATAAAATAAAATGTCAAATTTGCTACTTTCTATTGACACAGATGCTTACCTGGGCCGGAGGGGCAGCGGGGGGGCTGGTTGGTCCAGGGTGAGCTTGCGTAAATCCAGGCTAAAGCTGCGGGGTTTGGCCTGAGGCAGGGGACTGGAGAAGTGACCCTTCTTACACCAGAGAACATACCCGTGTATATCCCTGTCCGAGAGAGTCACACAAACAAAATTCCAATGAACTCTGAAGCAAACTGGAAGGTTACCAGAGGGGTGCGTGAGCTTACCTGGGCATCTGCATGCATGTGTCTGTGTGTGCTTCTGTATGCGTGTGCAGTTCCACGAGTGTTTCAGTGTGAGAGGGTGACTGACACCAGACAGGTGTAGCACGTTGGCGTGCGTTTCAGTGTGAGAGGGTGACTGACACCAGACAGGTGTAGCACTTTAGTGTGTTTCAGCGTGAGACAGAGGATGACTGACCCCAGACAGGTGTAGCACGTTGGCGTGTGTTTCAGTGTGAGAGGATGACTGACCCCAGACAGGTGTAGTGCTGCAGCACCACTTTGTTCTTTGCTGTCAGTTTGATGTCCAGCACAGCCATGTCCACACTGCCCAGGGGGAGGAGGCGCACACATACCCGCTTCTTCTTCCACACTGAGGCCTCTGCACGTAACGCAAATCACATTCTCTGACGGCAGTAATGTTGGGATTAGTGTGACATGCCCATATACAGCAGTACTGAGGGGATTAGTGTAGTGTTCAGGGGCAAAGCAGTACTGAAGGGATTAGATTTGGTGTTCGCGTGAGTAGCATTGTTGATGCGACTAGTTGCATCGGAGGGGGATTAGTGTCGTGGATATATCCGCTAAGTGGATTAGTTGGGTTCACGTGTGTAGCTGTGCTAAGGGGATTAGTGCCATACTCACTGGGCTCCAGGTACTCTGGTATGAAGCAGTACCCATGAGGAATAGGTTCTTTGTCAGAGATAACCTGGATATCCGACACCACCATTCCCCCTGCAGCATTCTAGAGAGAGAGAGATTCAAGCCTTAAGTTCACCACAGAATCAACTTTTTTTTCTTTTTTTCTTTTTTTTTTTACAAAACAGTCACAAAGGCAAATACAAGAAATGTGCTACAGGAAAACTGTGTGCTGGAGCACAGGTGTGTGAGGAAGTGAGTCTACATAAGTGTACACTGTGCACATGTGATTGGGTATCTGCATGTGTGTTTGTGTATACAGGTGCATTGCATGTTTGACTCACCGTGCTGTAGCAGAGGTAGTACCCAGACTTCATTGCAAAGCCTCGCACAAAGTTAGCCGTTGCTCCATCAAGGGTCAGGTTGATCTACCATTGAGACAGGAGAAACACAAGACTATCACCACGGCAACCACTTCACTGCCACATTCCATTTCAGCAGCCTCTCCTGAGAACTAATACAGCAAAGGACCAGAGAGATTAAAGGTACAATAGGTACGATTTTTGTGTTAAAATATTGTTACAAGTCCATTCCTAAAGCCCTAAAAAGGCTCACTGTCATGTTGACTTGACTCACCCTCTGCCTGTGTTTATAGTCCTTCAATTCGGGTTTAAAAATATGCAGTTGACAGGCCGGTACTCTGTACCAAAACATCTATAGCTGTACAATAATTCAAGCTCGTTGGTTAAAAATAGGTTTTAATTGCCTCAGCCAATGGTGTTTCAACTTCAGCGCGTTCACAGAGAAGGGGTGGGATAAAGTGTTGTGGTTTGAGCGTATTTGTTGTTGCAATTCCTCTCTTGACCGTTAGAAGTCCAAAATTACCTATTGTACCTTTAAGTCTTTGTGTGATTGGCTAACCTACCAGGGTGAAGTCCTTGGGACAGGTGCTGCTATTGGAGGTCCAGGCTACTGCGGACACAGGTGGAGGGGAGGCACTTTTGGGCTCATACAGAGACATCTGTGATGGGAGTTTCAGACAGACACAAAATTGTCCTATTTATATTATTCACTAGGAGCCTATTCACACCCTAGTTCTTATAATGATACAAATGACTCAGGGTTGGACATAACAGGATCTGATTCATCATTCTGAATTATAGAAATTATTCATTTGACTTTGAACCAATTTGTCATTAAGGTGAGCTCTGCTAATCCATCTGTCAGTCTCTGAATAGGCCTGCTATTACCTAGGAAGTAGAGGGCTATTCAGGCGATGCTTCCCTAATACTTAGTGTTATGCTATGCACATTTAAGATGATGATGGATTACCCTGACTCAAAATAAGTACCTGCAAAACTTAGAATAGGATATTTGTGGCTGCCTGGTGCTTTCGTGCACTACAGCACTCATGCATGATGGAAATTTGATTACAAAATATGGGCTGGTATCTGCCCTGCGATGGACTGGCGACCTGTCCAGGGTGTATTCCTGCCTTTCGCCCAATGTATGCTGGGATAGGCTCCAGCCCCCCTGCGACCCTGATCAGGATAAGCGGGTTCAGATAATGGATGGATGGATGGATGGGCTGGTATCTTCTTAAAACCCTGTTACCCTCTGTAAGATAGAGGCTATTTGTGATATGGCAATCACCCCGTTCTAGAAAGAGTAGGCACATTTACATTCCGAACAGTATTTGTGGAATGGTAGAGTGCAGGTTAATTTAGGAAGGAGTTAGTTATAGTTCTGAATGTTTTGTTTTCATGCGGACATAACATATTGTGTGAATACAATGGATTCTTCAAGTCTTTCACTGTGGTTTGGACTTCATGAAAATAATGCCCTGTAATGATACCGTAGGCTCAACAGTTTTATTGTCACCCACGCCACACAAACTAGATGTATGAAAGAGATAATTACTGTAGAACACTGCTTCCTTTATACTGTTAGACACCTAATAATAATAATATTGAAATAGGCAAAACAACTACGACAAACACTCACTTTGTCACACTGTATGAAGGCGTAATAACTACCTAGCAATGGCAACCTACTTTCAAAACAAAGAACGGTATTGTATACTACCACAAGCTCTAGCCAGCATATTGTTAGCTGCTATGCAAGCAAAGTGGCAGCTGCCACCTATCCCATCGTTTGGAACGTATCCACTATCGATAAGCATTTTAGTACTTGTTCTGATGTTTAAGTCTGTGTTTGCGATCAAGATTGCAGTTTTTTTATACATATACAAATATATAAATAGTGGAATGTAGCTTGCTAACGACGTCAACTTGTTAGAACTGGGTGGAAAGCTGAATTTACCTTGCTATCGGGCTACCTACCTGTGCACTTAACTAGATAAACTTGCCAACTTTACATTTTGGATACAACACTCTTATGCAAAATACATAATGAAAACATGGTACTCACTCTCGTAGACAAACAACACCTAAATCTTCAATCTCTTACTTCAAATACAGCACAGAAACTTTCGTGAGAGCTGAAGAAACTTGACGCTTACTCGCTTTTTCCGCAGACACTTAACAGGAAATAGATAGACGCACTACAATTCCCAGAGTACGTCAGAATGATGGGAAGGGTAACGGAGGGAGGGTTGGTTACGGTGGAGGAGCGCGCCTTAAATTTGAAAGTGAAACAAAATGGCGGAGAGTAATTCTCGAAATCTAACAGAAAGGTTTGTTTTTTGCTAGGCAATGTTTGCAATATTTGTTTTAAGTAGCTGAGCCGATGGCACAATATAGACTACGGAATGACTGTTCTGCATGTTTAGAAAACGTTATCGAAAAGATAGCTTTGGCTTGACTCAGACACATCTGTTTGTCCCTTCCTAGGGACAGAGCTAGCTAACTATGATTAGCTAAATAGTCAGGCTATCTACACTGTTTAGCTAACGTAATTTACGTAGTTTTTAAACTCATTGTTAATTATTTCCTTCAGTTTCAAGACCAATGATGACATAATGACGTTACCTAACAAGGTAGGTTTTGTCTGTCATTTGTAAAGCGGTAACTTATTAACTAGCTAGCAAGTGTATTAAAGTTGAATAACGTTATTCTAACATACTAAGTTAGTAGGATGCTAGCTAGCTCTAACCTTTGTCACTTACGTTAGCTTGCATTGCTTATTGCCTAGCTAACGTCACTCGTTTGTAAATGTATTTTACAGAATGTTATATTTCGTACAACGTTTTCCTTCCAATCTATTTCAAACCCAGGATACCTGCGCCGGCACCAAAAGGGCCGGCTCTAGGAGTCCTAGTTCAGAACGCCCCCATAAATCTCCACGCTCCACCCGATCTGAGGACAACACCCTTACCCCAGGGACAGCGGAGGAGCAAACGGAGGACCATGAAGGAATGCACGTGGAGGAGGCACACCAGGAGGAGACGCAGACGAAGGAGCAGGAGAGCAAGGAAGATGGCCCTGCCCTAAGCCCTCGTAGCCGGAGGAAGTCCTGGAGGAGATCGGCTCGATTGAGGCGCTCACTCCCTGCCCTGCCCAGCAACACCCTTGGTCAGTCCCCCTCCTCTTCACACCCTCAGGCCTCTTGTCATAAGGAGACCAACACAAACTCGTCCTACACACACTTTCTTACCTCACCATAATTGAAGTGTTTTAAAAAGTATATATCTGTAGGATTATGCGGTTTCCCCTCTGTGACTCTTCCTCTCTGCCCCCTCTTTCTCCTCTGCCCCTGGCTCCTCTCAGGTCTGTGCAGGGACATCAGCCCCTCCCTGCCAGAGGATGAGAGGCTGGAGAAGCTGATGGAATCATCAATGCAGGTGAGCGCCGCCCTGCTGGGCCCTAGCTGGTACACAGCCCCCCTCAGCTGTGAGCCGGGCCGCTCACCCCTCCTCTCCGTGTGTGTCTGCAGCAGGCACTGCTGAAGCTGCAGGAATCTCTTCACAGTACCCCAGGGGCCAGCCTGGACCGTCTGCAGGAGCAGGGTGAGTGTGCCAGTGTCCGGGTCTGTAGTTTAATGAGCTAGCCTGATGCTAGTTCTACAGTGTGAAAGAATCCCAAAGGTAACGGCAATATTCTACTTTCCCCCTGGGAGAGATGGTCAATAAATAAAGTACGTTTTTTAGTTTGAACCTGTGCCAGATTGAGCCGTGGAAAGAACATCGTGAGAATGCGCCAAAGTGAAATGTCAAATCTTAACTGGCTTTTCCTCCCATCTCCTCTCCCTCTTAGTGGAAACTGTTCAAAGAGAGTGGTGTCATCTGGCGCAGGATATCAGGGAACAGGCACAAAGTCAGCAGTCCCAAACGAGCACAGAAAGGTATCGACACAGATATTCCTTCATTCAGTCCTTCGTCCTCCTTTTTCACATCAAACTCAGTCGCTCACTCTTACCTCTCTCCTGCAGTGACCCTGGCATGCAGAAGACAATGGATCAGATCAGGAAGTCAGTCCACAGGTGTGTTTCCCACACATTGGCTGGATTCAGAGCCACATTGTATGCTTCTTCTTTTTTTTCTTCTTCTGACGTTCCATTCCTTCAAGATGGGAATCCCCAAAATGCTGGGATGAAATATGGAGGCCACATGAATAATTCATGAATGCATGTTGAGGGACGGGAGGGGGGATTAAGAACTGAGAATTTAACTTTGTCCGATGCTTTAGCCTACATGTTTTGTTTTTTTTGCTTATGTGAGGTTTGGTGGTTGATACGAATGATTCAAATCCCAAAGTCATCCTTCGGAAAATATAATAAAATATTGGGCAT
Source organism: Conger conger (assembly GCF_963514075.1). Lineage (NCBI taxonomy): Eukaryota > Metazoa > Chordata > Actinopteri > Anguilliformes > Congridae > Conger > Conger conger. The sequence goes on from NC_083775.1 coordinate 20,015,016, forward strand.
GGAGCCGAGGTTACTATAGTAGTACGTTCAGTTCCGTTTTTGGTTTATTCATCGCCTGTCCTCATTTGCAGTTTGCTTGCGGCACATTTAGTTGGGAAATGCCTGCTTTGAGGGATGCGTAATTGAACCCTGCCATTGGTTGGATATCCTCCCTTGTAAGCACTAGGCAGTGATGCGTATGTTCTGTTGCAGATTACAGACAGAGTGCGGAGTGTGGGATTCTCTGCTTCTCAGACATCGCAGTAAAGCAGAGGAGCTGGCCAGGTAAATCTGATAATGCATACACATCCCCTATGGATACGCACCTCAGTCATGACTCGCCCTGAATCACTTTTGCCCGACTCTTCTCTGTCTGCCCCCGTAGGCGTGTGGAGCATGGGCGGGCGGAGGGGGTTGCCCTGGACGCCTCCTGTCTGGCTCAGTCCACACAGAGCCAGTTTATCCTCAGGAAACCAGATTACCACAGCGCCCTCCACAGGCAACAGGCAGTACTACACACCATGGAGCTACTGGTGAGAGCCAAAGTGCAGGACTCGGTGTAGCCTATACCCTTGAGGTCAGTTTCACAGACACAGATTAAGCCTAGTCTGAGACTAAATTTGTTTTTAAATATAGATTCTCATAGAAAGCCCAATTTCAGTCCAGGACTAAGCTTCATCTGTGTATGTGAAAAAGGCCCTTGGTGTTTGAGAGTGCAGGCTCTCCATGTGAGATGGAGTGTGTGTGCGCGTGTGTGTAACAGTGTGGTTCTGCAGTGGACTCAGTGTAAAATGGAGTGAGAGGATTGTGTGTGTGTGTGTGTGTGTGTGTGTGTGTGTGTGTGTGTGTGTGTGTGTGTGTGTATGTGTATGTGTGTGTGTATGTGTATGTGTGTGTGTATGTGTATGTGTGTGTGTGTGTTTGTGTGTAAAACAGTGTGTTGTTTCTTCAGATGGATTCTCAGTGTAAGATAATGAGGGAGGTGCTGTCCTTCCAGGAACAGTCTCACATGCTGGTAAAAGAGACCAGCAGGAGATTAGGTGAGTGTGTGCAGTGTGATATGTGGGCATATCTGCTGTACTTTTTACATTGCGTGTGCGTAGGCAGAAAGTGGAAAGCATGTTTGTTTTTGCGCACTGCGTAATGAAACTGTGTTGTGTGTGTGTGTGTGTGTGTGTGTGTGTGCGCTCATGTCCACGTGTGCTTGTGTGTATGTCCTCAGCCTCCAGCGCTGGTTTCCAGACACTCCCATCTTCCCCCGTCCGGAGGCTCCTTGCTGGATCTAACGGCTTCAAGCATGACCCTTTGACCTCTGACACCGCAGGCCATGCACTGTTCCCATGACAATGGAGCTGATTTGCGCTCCCTGTCTCTGCGGTTTGCATCAGATAGCAGGCCAGGGTGGTGTATCGGGGCTTAAATCTGTGCTTAATTCTGCTCGCCATGAGCAGTGTTGGCCTGTCCTGCATTTAATGGCCTGAACTGTCGATTGGGATTTTGTGTAGCTTTCCTGAAGCTTTTTTTCCTCTGCAAATTCTGAGGGAGGGAGCATTATAATATTGCATATCTGCAACTGTATGATTTCTGTCTATCTCATCCTACTCGTCCAAACCTGATATAAATCGCTGCTTTTCCATTTACGTCTGACTGTGTTTCTATACGTGTCCGCTTGATGGCAGTGTTGTCTAAAAATGTCTTTCTGAGAGGGCGCGTACTGTCTACTGAGACATGCGTTGCATGTGGACGCTCCTTTATCTGTGACAGGTTTGGTGTGTGTCCAGACCCGTGTGTTATCTCCTGGGGGGGAAACCTGACAAAATGAAAGATCAGCGCAAATGCAAGTTGTTTTAAGCGAAGAGTAGGGTAATGGAAGCTGATATGCTTGCGGATACAGTACAGATGACAGACTAAGGTGTGGTCGTCAGACGTAATCGGGCACAAAAACACCCTTGCGTAACAGTAACACTCCCACGTACACCTGTGTAAGTAGAACACTTGAGAAAAGACGCACAAAGGGTCCTGTACGTATTTTTTTGTATTTACTTTTTTATTTATACATATCCCTGACGCGCATGATCAGTATATCATAAGCAGATCCTTTAACTTTTCCTAACATATATTATTATCAACGTGCTACGTATTGGAAATGTGATGGGCACCGTGTGATTAAGAAATTCTGCGTATGAAGTATGTTCGTACAGGCAATTTGTACAATGGTGTGCATTATTGAATTGTCTCATTTATTAGGCATATGTGTAAATAGGACTACAGAACCACAGCTAGCGAAGCTTTATAGCTTGGTTATACAAGTTACTGAACAACGTAAACATTGCTGGCTTGTTTTACGTGTCCGTTCATAGCAATGTTATGGTTAGCTAAATACTCTCCCTACCGTGTCCGATGATTGGCTATTTCTCCTCTGCTGTCTAAACCGAGATTAGTGTACCGTTTCTAAAGGTCAGGGGGATATCAGAGGATGGGGGAGGGATGATATGTTCACCGATTCAAGTCGGCCTACAGTACATTTTCCCTATAATCTCTCCTGGGAAAATATCGCTACAGAACCATCGTTCCACCGCAAACTGAAGCGCTGAGGAGTTTTACGCTGTCTTGAGCCTGCTTCGCATTTTAAGTGCAAAAAACGGATGATGGGTAGCCTATGCATTGCACATATCTGCACATGCCACAAGGTCAATGGATTTGACGCCACTTATAAATACAGAGAGCTCTTATTCTATGTGTATAACTGGATTCGTCTTCATTAGGTCTCGGACGTATTTATAGTTCCACGCTTAGTAGGATACCGTGTATTATTCCATTTCATTATCCTATTGTGACATAGTACTGCTTTTCTGAATTCCGTACTACATGGTCTGGCAATGCAATTGATGTGTCTTGCCAATAGAGCAAATAGACACTTGGAACAAATAAATGAATGGTAAATTATAGGGAGAGTGCAGGTAGGCCTGCGGAGTGGAGGAGTAGGGGGGGAGGGAGGGAGAGAGAGAGGGGGAGAGAACCGTCTCGGGAGACTTAGGAGCTCCCGACGCCGAAGGCTACAAGACTGATCGATTCTTATTTAAATGAAAATGAGGTGGAGTTCTGTAGGCCGGTGATGTTGAGCGGGGGATAAATGTGTGTGTTCGCGTCTCCCACTACGAGTCTGTGATGAAACGCAGGCGTAACGTAACTAGGCTCATGCTTGAACACGCACGCACAGCCTATGAAAAAAGCGCATCAATGCATAATTTGCACGCACCATGCAGCTAAATTGCAAAAGGATGATTTTGCCCACGGAGAGCGCGGTCGGCGCGGAGTCGGACGCTGCAAGAAAGGAGAAACCAAGTCCCACGTTGCCATGGCAACATACCGAGCCCGCTAAAAGGATGGGACGAGGAGTGGATGCTTCCATTTGGGACCTGGGATCGCGCATTTATATTATGCATTTACTTAATTGCACCATTGGCTAATTAATCTGAATTAACAGTGGGGACCGACGGATGAGCAGGGGGCGAGCTAACCCCCTGGATAAACCTCTGATTGCGCGTGCTGTGGGGGAGGCAATGGGTGTTCGTGCTTGTTGAGTTGCCGATAGTAAGAGCGGTCTACACATGTCGCTCAAAGACGCAGTTTAAAATTGACATGGGCCACAACTTAAACCAACCCATTTGCTTTCCCTGAGATCCAAAGGTTTTGGAATTCCGAGAATGAAGGTCTTGCGTGAAATGTCCATCAACTTGAAGGGCGACACTGACATAGGTTATAGTCTACAATGCAGTCCATAGGTATTTGGACAGTGACTTATTTATTTTTCTCTGCTCAGTGCTCCAGTTAAAAATGTATATATATTTTTTAAAAACGTTTCTTTTTTTTAACATTTTAAATTTGAGGGTTTTTATATCAATATAAAATCCCCAAGCTATTTTATGCATGAACTAACAATGAAACTTAACATCTGTCCAAGAAACATTTGCGCAGCCAATTGTCCAATTACTTTTGGTCCACTACTATGCATGAAAACCGCTACAATTCCTACACTATTCACCCGATATGGATGTAAAAACAGTCGAATTGAAGCAAATTATTGTTGGTGGCAGACAGGGTGGTTTGATTATCTCAGAAACTGCTGATATCCTGGGATTTTCACACGCACTAGTCTCTAGAGTTTGCAAAGAATGGTGCAAAAAACACACACACACACACACACACACACACACACACACACACACACAAAGCAGCAGTTCTGCAGCTAGTCTTGTTAATGAGAGACGTCAGAGAAAAGTGTCCAGACTGGTCAAAGCTGACAGGAAGGTGACTAACGCAAATAACCAAACATTACAACAGTGGTATGCAGAAGAGCGTCTTTGAACACACAATGCATCATAAGACTTGTGGATAGACAAGTCCTAATACCAAATGCTAAGTGCTCAGTGAGTGTATGATCCTAAAATTAACCACTGGTGAAACATTGGCTTCCCTACTTCTTTTCAGTGACCCACGGTCTCTCGCTTTTTTATTAAATTTTGTTCTGGGCTGGCTCTTACTGATGAGACTGCTGCTTTGGAGAAATTGCGTGATCTACGATTCGAAGATTCTAGGCTCTATTGTATGCCGACAACACACGCACAGCCTGCTAAGTAAATAAGCATCACTTTTCTGAGCAGTTTCCCTCCGTTTAATAAGGCTCAGGTCTAGAGAGAACTCCCTAAAGATTTTGGTAAAATGGCCAAAACTCAAGGAAAGTTGGCCCCATCATTTCATAGATCGTCTTATTTAATCGAGGATACAGATGGCCTGGCAGGTGAAGCCAGTGGAGTTCGTTCTCTGTCCAGGTTGGCAAACCGCTGCGTAAACACCGCACGGCGACAATAAGTTCGTGAACGTTCGTTCTCTATTCCAGCCTTATAGCAGATTGATTAAACACAGATTGCTACTGAGGGATGTGCCGGTAGTCAGCATAAACTGCGCCCGCTCCGTCCCGTTCTACTCCTAGCACACCCATCATCGCGCGCCGTCGAGGCGCGGCAGCCCGCGGCTCTTCTTTCCGCACATTCCGCGACCCATCCGTCTGAGGGCCCTGTCTTTCTCAGCGGTGATGAACTACCTTGAAAAACACCACGTCTGCAGAAAAGACTAGGGAGCGCTTGTTTTTAATCTGCGCTGTCCGCGGTTTTATCCAAAAAGACGAATTGAATGTTTCATTCGGTAGAAGTGTGCGCACCTCCTCTGCGCTTCCCAACTAAACGGCCTCATTCGTTCTTATTGTCTGAACTAATTTTTGAAAAATGTCTCAGGACATTTGCCTCTATAAACAATGAGCTAATGAGAATGAGTTTGATATGGACATGTAAATAACGTTTACGCGTTTTATAGGCTTTGTCTTAAATTAACCAAAGCCTAAAAATCGTCTTGCTTATCAGATTGCCATTATTTTAATATGTGGATATGTATTGTTTCAGACAGTATAGTGAACAACTAAGTAGACAACCTGCCTTACAGTTATTAAAGCCAGACAATACAGAGTAGTGATTGGGTAGCCTATTTTACCGCGTGATTTAGGCCTACAGCAGCATAGAGCTGACACCAGACCCAGGTGAATACTGTAAAAGAAACAGGATTCTTTGTGCAGTGAGCAGCAGGTGGCCAGGTGAGGTTGTTGACACAGGTATTAGCTGTAGTGTATTCCAGATGTAGCGTGACGATAGTGATGTGGATCAGCAGGTGTTTGTTTGAGTAACTCTCGCCATTACAGATCTTTTACAAAGGAACTGCTCTTAATCGCCCCTCTCTTACCGTGCTCTGATGGCAAAACATCACTTTTACTAGAGGCAGAATAATCTTGTGTTAGTCATGCATATACGTGTTCTTTTTTCAGAGGTTCAGACTCTATCCATAAATACCCAGGCACATATTCACAAGAGTTAAACAAGACAATCTCACAACAACAGAAATACTGTATGTGTCATATGCTCAGGTTTTATTCTGTTCAATAACAGAAATCTATTTATTTATGAGATTAGATTCCTTTTCCAGAGGATTAGATTACAGAGCAGAACACAAGTGGCAGATTGCAATTTGCATTGGAACTTCAAACAATTTCATCCGTCTGTCATAGTCAGTGCTCAGTTGAGATTTCCTGGCGAGTAAAGGAAAGATTTCTTTGCCCCTACTGTCAGTCGTGGCTTGGGAAGGAAAGTGAACTTCATGCTCTGATGCTGAGACCTGCTTGGGTAACCGGGGAAGGGAAGCCTATTCTTCAGCACATTGACCCGCCTTTTCTTCTCTCCCTTGACATCTGAAGTAGAGTGGCAGCAGGTAGACAAGATGTTCCGGAAGCTTTTTACCCATCACTGATGAAGCTGTTTAGCTTAATTTACTTCATTTAAACCCTTCGCTGACGTAAATTGTAAGATGCTGTCTCAGTCACTTGGACAAGATAAATACTTGCACGTTTACATTTTTAGCAGACACTCTCATCCAGAGGGACTTTGTTTTACATTTTTATGTGCAATCCATTTTTACAGCTGGATATTTTACGAAAGCAATTCAGGTTAAGTACATTGCTCAAGGGTACAATGACATCACACCCATAACCTTTCTGTTACAAGCCCATTATTATAGCCCATCGATTATAATAACCTGCTCCACATTATTGCATTGCTTAAAAAAAAAGCAGTTTAAGGATTTCATGAAGAAGCACTTTCCACCAACTTGAGTCTCCATATTGTCCGTGGTACTCCTGGAGCATGGAACCACATGAATCTGTGTCTTCTCCTTGCCAATTCAGTGTAAGGTGTCTCAGAGATGACCAATATGGCAGGCTTGATGGTATGAAATATTTCGTCTTTTGCTAACCATAAACCTAGAATTGTTTTTGGCAACTGTGACTCACCAGCAAGTCACCAATGTGAATAATGCATACAGTAGGCTCCAGAGTTATTATAAATGATAGGACTCATGGCTGTCATCTTTGCCAGGGGTGTCTGCACAAAGTATTAAACCAGGGGTGGCAATAATTGTGGAACCTGTTTTTTTGGGGAAAGACATTTTTTATTTTAAAGAATTTAAGACTTCGGTCGCATCCACTGACTCATTAATAAAGCACATTACTTTACACGTTGGATAAAATAAATGCATTTCAATAACGGTCCTATTTTTGAGTTTACAGTTTTTTGTGCATATTTATCAAGGATACCAATCATTCTGGAGCCCACTGTAGATTAAGCGGGACCTGGGAATGCATTAACACTAAAACTAAAAAAAAGTTGATACATTGTTGGAAACAATTTTGATCAACGGTTGAAAACACTGGCGCCTTTGTCTTGATATTCATCTTGAAACATGAGCCCAGATGCGTCAGTCCGATATGAATAGCGAAGTAGGAAAATATAGAAGACCCGCACACTGGCATAAAAACGGAAATAATAATTGCGGGAAATAATATTTTCAAATGACGGATGGAACCAGTACGATATTTTGAAAAAAATATGTGGGATTACATGGATTGGATGCAAAACTCAGTTCACCCTACCGGCCGGGAAGGGAATTGGATCTTTCCTTCGGTGGATGACGTAGCGGCGAGTACACAGACTTGAGTGCGCGAGACTGCCGTGGTGCGTTGGGAGTTGGAGAACGGGCAGGAGAGGGACGAGAAAGAAAAGAAAGAAAAAAGGAGACCAAGCTGCTACGACAGCACTAGCTGGCTAAAGAGAAAGGGCGAATTGCTTGTGGAAGACTGGTTGGACGGAGCATAATCTGCTTTTCTTTTCCAACAGCGGATAGTTTTTCTTTCTTTGGTTTATTCTGTACTTAGCTAGCCAATCTAGCTATGTGCATGTAGTTTGTTCATGGAGGAGAGCGCAGAAGCCAACGGCACGCTGGGGTTCCTGCCGAGGAACTGCCTTTTTAAAATAGTTGGCTGATTGTTGTCGTTGTTGCTAACAAGACAGCTAGCTAACGAGCCATTGATACGGATAAAAATACTTTTGTCCACCGGCACTGGTGCAAAAAAGTCGCTAAACCAAGTTAGCTAATTTAATTTCAGTTATTGTGCGTTTTAACAGTTAGCCAACATTAGCTAAGCGTCATTTCCCCTTCCAGGCTCCTATTTAACGTTAGCGAGCTATCAGATTAGCCAATATAGCTAACTTATTGTAGTGCTGAAAACCAACGAATGTTACTTTTTAATTAAACATCCCGTTTATTTCGCTAGTTTATTCACAAAACTATTTAGATAACATTTCGTGAACTGGCTACATGTGTTGAGCAGGCAAATATATCATTGTTCTGATCTCTATTCCCCGACAACATTGGTCTGTGTGAGGTCGGCTGGCTAACGTTAGATAAGTTAAGAGCAAGTGTAGCCTACTGTTTTAATTAGCTTTTGGGTAGCTGGCTGGTGGTTTCAAGAACGATGCACTGGTCACAGTCCAGTAGAAGCTACTTCCCAGTTTTCGAAAACAATACACTGTTTTGACGAAACTACCGCGTGTGGAATGCTGGATGTAATTAGCATTGGGAACCTTTTATGTTGCTACCTTTTTGTTCTGTGATTTTTTTTTTTCTGCATTGGACCTTCTGAATTTGCGGCTTTCCGTTGGAAGACTAGCGTTAGCCGTGTGTTAGCTAGCTAGTTTGTAACGTTAGCCCCTTTCTCTCCTGCCTGTGGTGACAATATATAAACTACAATATTGTTCCTTTAATTTAAAATATACCTGAAGAAAATTTCCATATCCTTCGCTCACCTGTCATTTTTGCTGCTCTTCTTGGCAGTGGGTGTTTTTGTTCCCCTTTAGGGTAATCTAACGTCAGCTAGCTTGCTTTTTTTAAGCTATTATTTAAGGGAGGGCCGAGGTGCGTTTGCACATACTCTTTTCTTTTCTACAATTGTTTTTATTCGGGTTTGTGCAAAGACAACAGCGATTTCTTTTCTGAAATGATGGATGATCAGACCCGTATACTGACTGGTCTTACCGGACTCGCGGGATTACAGCAACCCGACCTGGTCGACCCAGACTCAGTTCGGAAGCACCAGTCCCTCGGCCAGCCACAGCAAGACATTGGGGACATTCTTCAACAGATCATGGCTATTACGGACGAAAGCCTCGACGAAGCACAGGCCAGGTAATACACACAGCGCCAGCTAACATGGGAGGTGATAAATCTAAGGTATTAACTAGATACAATTGTAGCTGGCTAACTAGCTAGCAGGGTCCTAAACGATTGTACACTAAGTTAGCTGTGCCGTGATTTAATGTTCATGTTTTTTTCGTTGTGAGTGTGAATGTGCACGGACGTTATGGACCTGCATGTGTTATGTTTTACGGCTAAGTATTTGGCTGGTTCGCTGGCCGTCTTGAGTGGCAAAATGAAATGGCTCGCCAATATATTTTGGGTAGTGTGGGGGTGAGCTTGGTACTAGATTGTTGCTGTGACTTATTCCACTTTGGTATAGCTAGCTAGCCAAGTTAATTGCATATCTGCGGTGGATATTGCTATCTATTACTTTTTAACTAGTTCTAGTCACTTGAAACCTAGCAGCCTACATTATTTAAACGTGTACACTTAGGCCGCGCATCGCTAAATGTCGAATGACTTATATTTGTGAATGTGTCGTGTTGTTCGTAGTAGGAGGTCGGTTTCCGATGTACAATGTTGTCTTCAACAGAGTTTAGCCGTATTTTGCAAATGCATCGCTTGAAGCAAACGTACTGTAATGTCACAATATATGTAGCGTCGGTGTTTGGAATGCCAGTTCCTTTGTGTTGTACGAACTGAAAACACACACACACACACACACACACACACACACACACACACACACACACACACACACACACGTGGTTCCTCGGAGTCACCGACTTTTAAAATACTGCATTCTAGCGCTGTGGTAATCGGATGACTGTGCCGTCTTCCAAGCTCGGTCAAGATTTTTTAACCGTCGTGACTGCAGTGGTGCTCTGTGGACGTGTTATGTCTATACAAGTTTTAGAGTTTGTAGTGACTCCGTCTGGACTGCGCCCTGGTGTATGAAGTGAATTTCTAATGAATAAGTACAATAGCCAAGTTTGAGCTTTGATTTTAATCTGAATGGGCGCTTATGATCTCCTGCTGTGAGGTTGTCGTTTTTTTAAGTTGTCTGCTTGCATCGCCTGTCAGTGATATCGCAATGTCGAAATATACGTGTTCATTGACAAAGCAAAGATCATTACTAGTCTGTCTCTTCAATTGGCTGTTTAATTTAGTTTCATGAGCTGTTTACGACCAGCCGCCCTGTGACCAATAGCCTATCACCTAACGCAGACCGACTCACAAATGTTTCTTGTTTTTTCCAGAATTAACTGAGGAAACTTGAATAACGGGTTTACTCAAGTGGCCACCTAGCCATCAGCCATTTGGCCTTCATCAAATACTTCTTTCTCAGCGCAAATGGCGTTGATTGCACTGATATCTTGTCATTAGCATAAATAATCAGAAAGGTCATCGCAGCAGGGGACGCTTTGAAATGGAAATCGCATTGTCCCCGGCCAAAATGTTAACTACAAAACTGCTTGGCCAGATGAACGCGCTGTGGTCCAATACGCATACGCACGTATCAAATCAAATTAATGCCATTTTCATTCAAATGTGGTGCTATATATGCGCCACGGCGCGTTTAGCCTATAACCGCGTCTGTTTCTCATTGTAAAACCTGTGCTCGTTTGCCACGTGGGCACTGTGGTCGAGCTTAAACACAAAATGGAAAACTTAAAGATTCAAACAAATGAAGATGCGGTATATGGAAACGCGGCCACTGCTTTTGTTATCATCGGCTTGTAAATGTTCCACTAAAACGTAGGGCCACCTGGTTCCAGCGATTAATTCACGCCTCTCACCGTCTCCACCCCCCCCCCCATTCCCATCGCGTTCTCTCCTTGGCGTTCATCCTTTTCATTGTGCGGAGCGTGCAATCAATTCTCTGATAATGTGTGCGCCAGTGCAGCTGTCCGCAAATCGAGTTTCTATTAATGGGATTGGGGGTGGGAGGTTGCACACCATTCTGGAGGAGGGGGGAGGCGTTACAAACACAAAGAAATTACATTTTAAACTAACTATTAAAAATACCAGAATTGTCTGCCTTGAGTGAGTTCCAAATAAGCTCCGGTCAGTGGCCATGTAGTTTGTGAAAATATATTGTGGCTAAATATGTCTGTTAATGTTCCGATAACCTGGCCATTTTTTTCATATTATGTCGTTTAATTTGTAAGATGGTAACGTTTTTATCGTTACAATATACCGCATCCTTCTTATTGGTTAATTTCCTGCTCATCTGTTAATATGGATGGATAACTCATCGGTTGTGGTAGTACCGTGTTCCTAGCCGTGTTAGTTTGCAAAAATTATCAAGCTTCCTTTTTTTTATTTATTAAAACTTGTGTTCCATGACAACCAGTTTTACTAGTTAATATCATGTCACCTGAAAACGTGAAATGAAGAATGTGCCTGTTTTTTTTTTTTTTCATTTTTATGAATTTATTTTTTGGTCTTGGTAGTCAGTTTAGAAATTGGCAATAGCATTGGCTATCAGCACAGTCATACATACTGACATAAGTTGCATAGAGTTAAGTTAGTCAGTTATTTTTCAGCTAAATGTGGTTTGACATTCGATTTTCACACGGTATGTGTGCAACTACTACAGCCGTAGTCGTGCAAAAGCCTTTCCTAATCCCTGTGTAAATTCCTTATTACATTATTGGCATTTGGCAGACGCTCTTATCCAGAGCAACGTACAGTTGATTAGACCAAGCAGGGGACAATCCACCCCTGGAGCAATGCAGGGTTAAGGGCCTTGCTCAAGGGCCCAACGGCTGTACGGATCTTATTGTGGCTACACCGGGATTAGAACCACCGACCTTACGTGTCCCAGTCATTTACCTTAACCACTATGCTGCAGGCCGCCTTATTACTTGGGTTTGGGAGACACTGGGCAACATTGGCTCAGGCGGTAATAGCAGCATCAAATGTACAGCGCTTTGGGTAAAGGCGCTATATAAATGCCCAATACTCACCATTTAGATAAATCATCCTCCTTCTCCTTCCTCTCCCTCCTTGCTCTTCCCCATTCTCTCGGACAGGAAACATGCTCTGAACTGCCACCGAATGAAGCCTGCCCTCTTCAGTGTCCTGTGCGAGATCAAGGAGAAGACAGGTGAGCCTCTCCTAAGTGCTCTTTGCTGGTCTTGTGTGTTGCTGGTCTATTCTGCATCTATAGCGTCCTCTGAATGGGATGACGGTAGTATAGGCTGGGGTTGTGTGGGCTGGTTACAGTGTCTCCTGGTGCCTGGGCTTCTGTCAACCCTCCCAATTCTGAACCCGCCCTCGGCCAAATTCTCTTAGTGATCACTGGACCAGATTTGTGCCATGCCCCCCCTCCCTCGTGATGAAATTCGGCATGATAGTGATGCTCTGCTGGATGTTATGTCAATCTGTCAATCATCCATTCTTGCCTGCTCCCGATTGGTGGAGAAAAAATGGAAAGCTAGAGAGAGGGGGAGGTGTTTTTCCTTTCGCCTTGGATACGTCCTGTCTAATTTACCCAGTGTCAGCACTCGAACTCCTACTCTATTAGTCACTTCAGCCATTTTGAAAACCATTTGTTGGACAGGTGATTCCAAAAATGTATTTTTTTATTTTAGGAGGTAAGAACAGTCATACGTATGTTTGATTCCCCGCCCTGGGCGCGTCAAAGTGTGAGCAGGACGCCTAACCCCCAATAGCTCCCAACGAATTGGTTGGTGTTTTTCACCGTTGGTGTGCAAGTGTGTGTGTGAATGGGTGAATGCGAGGCATCAATTGTAAAGCGCTTTGGATAAAGGCACTATATGAATGCTCCATTTATTCTTAGTGATGTGGTGCTACTGATGGAGCCTCATTTGGATAAGGGCTCAGTGGTTTCCCTAACAACCATGCAGAGTTTGGATCAAATTGGCCTTCCGTAATCTTACATCAGTCAGTGATGCTCACATGTACAAAGAATGCACACGACGCGCACAGTTTCGGTGGAAGTAGAGGGCTTCAAAACTCGTTCCTCACCCGGTCTCTTATTGCTGCTTACTCTTCATCACTCTCTCTCTCTCTCTCCCCTCCCTTTTTCGACTTTTTCTCACTCCCTCTGGTTCTCATCCACACTCCTTTCCTCCCTGCCCCGCCCCCCCCCCCCCCCCCCCCCCCCCCCCGGTGCTGCTTGAATGTGAAGCTGTGCTCTGGGCTCTGCACTCTCTGTGCTTTGATATGGTAATAGCATAGGGGGCATGGGAGGGAGGGAGGGATTGTTTTCATTGTGAAGGAAATGTTCAGCCCAAATGCCATTCCATCCCCACTTTAAACATGACCTTCACTGCTGTCACTTCAAGGAAATGAGGCTCGAAGAATCATTTCACCAAAGTTATATAAAAAAAGCCCATTCTCTCTCTCTCTCTCTCTCTCTCTCTCTCTCTCTCTCTCTCTCTCTCTCTCTCTCTCTCTCTCTCTCTCTCTCTCTCTCTCTCTCTCTCTACCTACCCACCCCCCTCTCCCTCTCTCTCTACTTCTCTACCTCCCTCTCTCTCTACCCTGTACTCTTTCGCTCCATCTCTGCCTCCCTCTTTCCCCTGGCCTCTCTGGCTGGCCCTTCACACCCGTAGTAGCCTCCAGTCTGATTACGGCCTTTTAACTGTGATTCATTTTTTGAAGAGTGCCATTTCAGCCGCACATAAAGTCTTATTAATCACTCCCTACCTCCAGCGGGGCCTTTTCCTCTTCAGAGACTCAGAGCCGGGGAGCCGAGGGCGGTGCTGTGGTGACTGAGTGGTCGTGGTGAGGGCCTACGGAGGGTATGAGCGGAAAAAAGGGTGAGGGGGCATGGAATTTGGGTGCAGATTATGTGGTTTTACTAACAATGAAGGATCCCTTGTACTTATGCTGATAAGTGCTCATTGTGGTCAGAGGTGGAAGGTCCAGGGCTCTGACAGTGGTTCTTCCACCCATGAACTCATGAGCCAGTCGATGTAGCGAATTTGGTCCACCTCCAGGCTGGAGGATTGTCCTAATTAGGCAATCCAGGTGGTTGGAACAAAATACCTCTGTGATCCACTACAGATGAAATAGTTTTCAGTTATGATGTGTGTGCTTGAACGTGCATCATGTGTTGCCCAAGTTACATAGGTGTTGGGTATACTTTTATGCGCACGCGCAGGTCCCCACAACCGGTCAAAAACGCAGCGGCCCGTGAACCGGATTGAACCGGAACCCGCGTTCGCGTCACTGCCCTCCCACTCATTCATGCTGCTTGCACTGGCGGTCAGGGCCGAAATTTTAGAACACAGTCACTCATACGAACGCCCCCCCCCCCCGTGCTGACACGCTTCGCTCAGTACGCGTTTCATCAGCTGCAGCAGAACGGAGAGAGGGAGCGAGGGAGGGAGAGAAAAAGGAGGCAGGCTGAGAGAAAAGGAGGGAGGGAGCAGGCCTTGATTGATGAGGCCGGGGGTGCAGCTGTAATTATTCTCTGTCCACTCCCCGTGCCGGATTGGCAGACAGCTGCTATCACACAGACCCCAGGCTCTCCCAGCCTCCCCCTCCAAACACAATCTCTCTGACTTGGGGACACCTCTCTGGCGTCACCCCTGCTCCGGCCGGGCTGGGCCACCTGGGAGAGCTGCCTTTCTTTCACACACATGCACTGATAAACGCCATCCTGCCCCTGCGTCTCTCTCATGCGTGTACTCCGACTCTCTCGAGCGCTCTGCAGTTAACCAACATAAATACTTAATCGATCTACATTGGTTTGATTATTTTAATTCCTAATATGGTGTATAAACGATGTTTTTCTCCAAGCTCAGAATCAGAATTCACTTTATTCGCCATGTAGTTTTTACGTACAAGGAATTTGCTGTGGTATGTGGGTGCATGCAGACAACATAAAGAATAATACAAAAAATGGAAACATGGATATAAAAATGAGGTGGAAGGTAATGTATAAAAATAAAAATAAATATTTACAATACGACATGATGCTGAAGCGGGGTGTGAGAAGTATTATTAAAGTGCAAAATATAAAATATGAAGTCTATGGGGGCGGGATAAGAGTCTGTGACAATGGGGGGGGGGGGGGGGGGCCTGGGCCTAGTTGACATTAATCACAGGGAGACAGTTAATGTAACGTGTCTGTAACAGTTGTAACGGTTCTGTGACAGTGGGGGGGTCCCCCGGGCCTTGTTGATGAGGCCAGCTGCAGATGGATAGAAACTGTTTCTGTGGCGAGAGGTTTTGGTCCTGATCGACCGCAGCCTCCTGCCAGAGGGAAGTGTTTCTAACGCTGTGTCCGGGGTGAGAGGAGTCGGCCACAATCCTCCCTGCACGCCTCAGGGTTCTGGAGGCGTACAGGTCCTGAAGAGATTGCAGATTGCAGCCAATCACCTTCTCTGCAAGCTGTGTGGCAGCTTGAGTGGTAGATTTTTTCAAAAGGTAGATACTCAACACTGTTCACACAGAAAAAAATTTGTAATGACTAAGATGACCATAATCCATAATCTACAGACACTGAAGTAACGTGACCGTTTAGAACTGCACAAAACTCGGTACTCGCACTACACACTGTATTGGAGCTGGACCAAGTAGGTACAGTGAGCTCTGAGAATTATTGCCGCACAAAAAATACTTTAAAAAAAACCCAAAAAACAATATGGAAACTCGAAATGCTGAACGTGTGAAAAGTTATGTACTTTATTTGTTTCAATGGAACCAACTGAAGTCAAACATTAATTTAATAAAAAATAGATTTTGTCAAATACAAGGTTCCATCATTATTGCCCCCCTGGTTTAGGTCCTAGGGTCCTGTAGAAACAGAATTGGCTGGAATGGCTGACGCAGTAAGAAATGTTCTGTGAAGCACATGAAAGAACCTCCCTCACCAAATGGTGGAGTTTGCTCACACTGCTATGGCTCCATTTGCTTTTGATAATACTTTATTGTTTACATCAGCTCCTCCCGATGTTTGGGACCTTGTGGGCTAGTCCTGATTCTCCGGGAGCAGCCCACAGCACCCACCCCCCCCTACTGAGGAACACTGCTCCTCTGAGGAACACTGCTCCTCTGAGGAACACTGCTCCTCTGTGGAACACTGCTCCTCTGTGGAACACTGCTCCTCTGTGGAACACTGCTCCTCTGTGGAACACTGCTCCTCTGTGGAACACTGCTCCTCTGAGGAACACCTCTCCTCATGGCTGTGCTCAGCACTGTGAATCCTGCACAGCTGACTGTGGGACTGTAGGGAAGGGCGTGTGCCCGGTTGCATTCAGGAGAGGCAATCGGGGACTAGAACTTTAATTCTGCTCTACCCCTGGCAAAGACCCATCAGCCATGATACGAAAGGGAGGCGTGTGTTTGTCTACTTCACCCTGAAACAATTTTCACCGCAAATTACAGCGTAGAATTTTGGTAAAATTTTGCCATTTAATTTGGTGTGAAAGGGTTTAATTGAGGCCCTCCCCCTCTCGGAGCCTGGTCGTTATGTTATCCCTGTCTCTGTACTCTGAGCCTGGTCGTTATGTTATCCCTGTCTCTGTACTCTGAGCCTGGTCTTTATGTTATCGCTGTCTCTGTACTCTGAGCCTGGTCGTTCTGTTATCCCTGTCTCTGTACTCTGAGCCTGGTCTTTATGTTATCCCTGTCTCTGTACTCTGAGCCTGGTCGTTATGTTATCCCTGTCTCTGTACTCTGAGCCTGGTCGTTATGTTATCCCTGTCTCTTTACTCTGAGCCTGGTCTTTATGTTATCCCTGTCTCTGTATCTCTGAGCCTGGTCGTTATGTTATCCCTGTCTCTGTACTCTGAGCCTGGTCTTTATGTTATCCCTGTCTCTGTATCTCTGAGCCTGGTCGTTATGTTATCCCTGTCTCTGTATCTCTGAGCCTGGTTGTTGTGTTATCCCTGTCTCTGTACTCTGAGCCTGGTCGTTATGTTATCCCTGTCTCTGTACTCTGAGCCTGGTCTTTATGTTATCCCTGTCTCTGTACTCTGAGCCTGGTCTTTATGTTATCCCTGTCTCTGTACTCTGAGCCTGGTCGTTATGTTATCCCTGTCTCTGTACTCTGAGCCTGGTCTTTGTTATCCCTGTCTCTGTACTTAACCGTATGTAAATGTGGGGCTCACTGGAATGCCGTGTCTGAGAGCTTTGCTTCTGATCCAATCCAATTACACATTCATTAAAACGAATGGGATCTTCCTGCCCATCACTGTACTACTCTACACCAGAGCCACACACACTCACCCCTACTAACCCAGCGCTGCACCACTCTACACCAGAGCCACACACACTCACCCCTACTAACCCAGCGCTGCACCACTCTACACCAGAGCCACACACACTCACCCCTACTAACCCAGCGCTGCACCACTCTACACCAGAGCCACACACACTCACCCCTACTAACCCAGCGCTGCACCACTCTACACCAGAGCCACACACACTCACCCCTACTAACCCAGCGCTGTACCACTTAGTGTTGTCATACCATAATTGAAACGGGACTGATTCGAGACTCGATACCTCACCGCTGAAATGACCTTCATAGATCAGAAACTTAAGGGGCAGAAGGGTTTATCACATTTTCAAATCCACAATTTATTGACAACCTTTTAGTTCTAGATATTGAGCATAGGCCTGTAATGTTAGAATGACATTATATTAAACGGAAGCTCAATAAATATTTCATGGTTATTGTGCACATCATTCTGTTAAAAGTCTTGGAAATGCAAATTTCTTGATTTTTCATTTACCAATGTCTATGAAACCCTGATAATGTCCCTTGGCTAAAAAAAGCAATGGTTATTTTAGAATGGCGCATCAATGCCCCTCACGTTTTCACTATGCTACGCTGCCTATTCGATGCTTGGCAAGGTTAGGAGTTTAAAAAGAAAGTATTGATAACGTACCAAAGTTTTGGTGCAACACGACTACTGCTCTACACCGGAGCCCTGCCCGCTCTCCCTCGACTACAACTGACGTATACACACACGGGGGTGGCAGTTGCATTATGGATCTAATGGAGAAATGCGGCCCTCCTTCCTGGCCTTTCGCCTGTCTGTTTTTCTTCAGTGTTTTATGACGAGCTCTAAAATGCCATCAGTCTGTGTCTGCGTGCGCATGGACGTGTTTAGATACAGTACCGTACACTCCCCACCTTTCCGTACTCGGGAGTCCTCTCTTTCTCCCATCCCTCTCTCCCTCCATCCCTATTCACTCACTCTCCTCTCCTCCCGCTCCCTCCCTCTCCCTCTCGCTCTAATTAACGGTGGCTCTTAAGGAGCTCCTAAAGACCTTGTGAAAAATGAACACTCATTTGAGAGGTCATTAATTTGCACAGTTATGCAAATTAGGTAGCAATTAAGCCATAGTTGCGAGGAGCTGCTCCCATTTATAACGAGCGAACGAGGGGGATGACAGCTCGGAGCTCGGAGCACGCTCTGGCTCAGGGCGCGGGGAGCGAGACCCGCGGAGTTACTGCGCCACTTACCCGAGTCCACCGTGGATTTCCCCTCCGCAACGCCACTTTACTGCACGACTCTCTCGTTTCCGCTCCTGAGGATGGTGGCTTTTCTGTGGCTGTACAATACCAAAAGGTCTGATCCCGTTCTGATTGCAAACATGAGTTGTTGGCAGGGCTATTGATACCCCGCGTTGCTAAAATAAGGGAGTATCAGAGTTCTCTCACCCTGTGTAAATTCTGTTCCCCCTTCCTCTCGCCTTCTAATCTGCAATGGTTCATTCTGTGCAAGTACACTTGTATCTTCCTCCTCCCTCATTCTGGTTTCTCTTTCGCCTCCCTATACTTCCCCTGTTCGGGTTTATTCGTATCCGCTGCACTGGTGTGACGTGCTTTACCTTACATTGTGGGTGTGATGGTAAGTTCATTTGAAGCCCAGAATAGTTGCTGAGTGAAATGGCGGTAAGTTAGGTGATAAAAGTACCGACGAGGCTAGCCGGAATAGCGGTGTTCAGACTTGGTTTGGGGATGGCGCAGTGGCACGGCTGTGTGCTGGCTGTACCTCAGGGCGCGGCTGTATGCTCGCTGTACCTCAGGGCACGGCTGTTGCGCGCTGTCCCTCAGGGCACGGCTGTGTGCTCTCTGTACCTCAGGGCGCGGCTGTGTGCTCTCTGTACCTCAGGGCGCGGCTGTGTGCTCTCTGTACCTCAGGGCACGGCTGTTTGCTCGCTGTCCCTCAGGGCGCGGCTGTGTGCTCTCTGTACCTCAGGGCATGGCTGTTTGCGCGCTCTACCTCAGGGCACGGCTGTGTGCTCTCTGTCCCTCAGGGCACGGCTGTGTGCTGGCTGTCCCTCAGGGCACGGCTGTGTGCTGGCTGTCCCTCAGGGCACGGCTGTGTGCTGGCTGTCCCTCAGGGCACGGCTGTGTGCTGGCTGTCCCTCAGGGCACGGCTGTGTGGGCGCTGTCCCTCAGGGCACGGCTGTGCGCTGGCTGTCCCTCAGGGCACGGCTGTGTGCTCGCTCTACCTCAGGGCACGGCTGTGTGCTCTCTGTCCCTCAGGGCACGGCACACCACACACCAGTCTCCTTCTGAGGAAGTGCTCACTTTCCTACATATTTTCATCTTTTCTTGCCAAAAAAAGTTTTAACATGTGGAGCTGCTTAAATCTGAAGGCATGTGGTCCCATAGGATTGTAGCGGCCAGGCTGGCACAGGGCTGTGCGCGTGTGTGTGTGTGTGTGTGTGTGTGCGCATGTGTGCGTGCGCGCGTGTGTGTGTGACACACTCTCTGATCTGGTTGTGTCAGAAATCAAACGCTCTTTTAGTTTTGAATTCATTTTTTCATTTGGGGTACATGTATTACACTGACCTGTCTATCATATACTCAGAAGTGTGCTCTGTCTACCGATAGCAGGCCACTTCAGGAGACATGTCTACCCTATAACATGGAGAGAGAAAAATCTGTGCTTTTTATTTATTTATTTTGCCAATGAAGGCTTAAAGACATGATGGAAATGAAGTTAGAGTAGCACTTGCTTCAAGAATATGACATACAGGAGTAAAAGTAATCATTCAGGGGAATTTTTGAAAAGTTGATTTGACTGACGTCAGATGAGGTAGGGGAAGAATGCACACAGGCTGTGTGAAAGGATATTGATTGGAGGGGAACGGAAAATTGACAGATATTTGATCAACATACACTCCCTCTGGTACACAATGCTGTTGGTGGAAAAAAGGCTTGTGTGAAAATTACTTGCAGAAAAGTATCACAATTTTCATTTTAATTTGATATGAAAGCGCTTATTCCATAAATTAATTTTATGGAATATATTCTGTAAGATGTTTGTTTGGGTGTCTGTATGAAGAATGGGCTAAATACTGAATTCTGATTTCAGCTTGTCTAAGAACAAAAAAAAAAGAAAAGAAAAAAGATTATGCATGCTTGGCCATTCAGGCTAATCATACCACATTCTAACTCTCTCATATAGCTGAACATGTATATAAAAATGAATTCAGGTCTAATGGGATGAGGCCAGAAAGTGATTGATTTGTGGGGAATGCCCCCTGCTCACTCTGTACACTACTCATACCGACATGTAGCGCTTGTGTGCGCAGTCCCTGCGCTGTCCCTGCCTATATGCTCTGTGCTTCTCCGACTCACTGTTTGCATGTTTAACATTCGCGCTCCCCCTGCGGCCTGCACGCTGTCATCTCCCGCTGTCCGTGTGCCCTGTCCCTCCTCTCCCTCCATATCTACGCCCTGTACCTACGCCCTGTCCCTCCTCTCCCTCCGTACCTCCTCTCCCTCCGTACCTACGCCCTGTACCTACGCCCTGTCCCTCCTCTCCCTCCGTACCTACGCCCTGTCCCTCCTCTCCCTCCGTACCTACGCCCTGTCCCTCCTCTCCCTCCGTACCTACGCCCTGTCCCTCCTCTCCCTCCGTACTTACGCCCTGTCCCTCCTCTCACTCTGTATCTACGCCCTGTCCCTCCTCTCCCTCCGTACCTACGCCCTGTACCGACATCCTGTCCCTCCTCTCACTCCGTACCTACGCCCTATACCTACGCCCTGTCCCTCCTCTCCCTCCGTACCTACGCCCTGTCCCTCCTCTCACTCCGTACCTACGCCCTGTACCTCCTCTCCCTCCGTACCTACGCCCTGTACCGACATCCTGTCCCTCCTCTCACTCCGTACGTACGCCCTGTACCTACGCCCTGTACCTCCTCTCCCTCCGTACCTACGCCCTGTCCCTCCTCTCCCTCCGTACCTACGCCCTGTCCCTCCTCTCACTCCGTACCTATGCCCTGTACCTCCTCTCACTGCGTACCCACGCCCTGTACCTCCTCTCCCTCCGTACCTACGCCCTGTACCTACGCCCTGTCCCTCCTCTCCCACCATCCCTGCGCCCTGTACCGACGTCCTGTCCTCCCTCTCCCACCCGGCCGCGCTCTCTCTCTGTCTCTGCTCCTTCATCCCTCTCTCCCTTTGCTTTTATCTGTCCTTCTGTCACTATTCTCTCCCCTGCCATCTCTCTCCTCCTCTCCCTCTCTCCCTCCCCCTCCCCTCCCCCCTCTTTCTGTGACTCCCCATGGGAGCTGATGTAATTAAAATGCTAATCCTGTCTGTCTACTGAGAGAGAGACTGACAGCATGAGGGATTGCAGCTCACTGCAAGTCAACTGAAATGGAGAGGGAGAATGAGAGGGAGAGAATGAGGGAATGAGTGAGAGAATGAGAGAAAGAGAGAATGAGAGAATGAAAAAATGGGAGAGGGGGAGAAAACGAATAAGATCTAGAATGAGAGATGGAATAAGAGGTGGGGGTGTAGCGAGTGAGTTTGGGGTCAGTAAAAGGGGACCCATTCCTCGGGTTGGTTGAGTTATGCGAACTGAAAATGAACTGCTTGTTTGTTTGATAAGATAGGAGTGAATTCCGCTGTAATTCCTAATGTGAGAAAATGTGGATATTTAAGGGGGATGCAGTAGTGTGTGTGTGTGTGTGTGTGTGTTTGTTTGTATGCAGCCTGTATATTGATGTGTGTGCATTCTCACATGTACACACACACACAAATATTGCTGTATAATTATGAGTTGGCGGAACCACTACACACGCAGACACCTTTTCAGTGTTTTTCCAGTAATTTATGGTCATTAAATATCACTTATTGAACTTAAGCACGGTTCACATTTGTGCCTTTAATGGGTTCATTTAAATCTGAGCTCCGGCCTTCTAAACTACAAGTACCATAGGCTCCCCCCATGCTGAACTACAAGTCTCATAAGCCCCCTCTGTCCTGTCAATCACTCCTTTAATTCTCTTCCTTGTATGGTCTCATGACTCATCATTTCCTCTTGGTCTGTTTGTCCATTCATATGCAGGAATGAAATCATGAAGGAAATCCCCTCCTGTCCGGTCTGTTTGGAAAGGGAATGGTTGTGTGAACAGAACCAAACCTCTCTGCTTGAGGAATGATTCCAAATGCTCCACGATTGAGGAAGGATTGAGGAAAGATTGTAACACGTGGGGAGGTGGTGGGGAGGTGGACGGAGAGCGAGAGAACTGGAGGGGGGACCCGGGGGTCAATAGTTCAGCTGGCAGAGTCTTGCATTCCTGAGCTGAGAGAGAGCACTGGAATGTGTGAGAGCAGAAAAAAAAACCTGAGTCCACAGGAGAGAGGAAGTTGGGAGAAGTCTGAAAAAGTAGGGCAGGAGGGAGAGGGAGAGGGAGAGGGCAGGAGAAGGAGGGAGAGCGAGAGAACGCTCATGGTTTATGTGATTGAAAAAGACAAAGCAGTGGTGTCCAACCGTGGTCCCTGACTGCTAGTGTGTATGTGCTGTTGTTTATTCTTCAGGACTTAACTGTATTGCTTTTAACTGGCCAATTAACTCACCTTTTATTCATTTACTCTGTCAGATGATGAAAAGCGAAAGCAGCCTAGCCGTTGATTATTCACTGTGGGATAGCCTGCATGTTATTGGGAATAATCAACAAGGCCTCTGTACGGCCTTTCAGGCATGTCTCTGTGTGTGGGTGTTGGGCAGGATGTGTGTGCGTGTGTGTGTGTGTGGGTGTTGGGCAGGATGTGTGTGTGCGCGTGCGTGCGTGCGCGTGCGTGTGTGTGTGCGCGCGCGCGTGTGTGTGTGTGCGCGCGCGTGTGTGTGCGCGCGCGTGTGTCTGCGCGCGCGTGTGTGTGCGCGTGCGTGTGTGTGTGCGTGCGTGTGTGTGCGCGTGCGTGTGTGTGCGCGTGCGCGTCTGACAGAGAGACCGTCGTGTGTTGCTGGCGAGGAGAGGAGAGATGAGAGTGTGCATGAGAAGGTGCAGTGAAAGCAGTATGGAGGGCCTGAGTGTGAGAGGAGAGATGAGTATGTGAGGCGGAGCGGGAGAGGGATGAGAGGCAGGCGGAGAGCTGACGGAGGTCTCCTTTAATACAGTACTGGAGTGATGGTGCTGAAAGCCGTACTTATGCCCTGTGAAGCTCATAGTGACAGAACATGCTCTCCCATTACCAGCACCATGCCTCACGGAGCAGGCAGGCCAGCCGCTTGCTGCCAGCAGGCTCTGCTTCCCCCTGCTGGCCGCGTGGGGCAACTGCAGGGCCCGATGTGGCGTTCCGTTGGGTTTGTTTTGCTGCTGGGCCAGGGCTGTGTATCACAAAGCAGGCTTCCTGCGTTAAGCTGGATAGGCTCAGCGTGTGAAACCCAGAATAGCGGTTTCCTCTCTCCAGCAGACTCTGTAGTCCTGATTATTCCCCCTTCTAGGTTAAGGACGGTTGTTTTCACCCCTCTCCCCCCCCCCCCTCCCCTCAGTGCTGAGCATCCGGGGAGTGCAGGAGGAGGACCCCCCGGACCCCCAGATCATGCGTCTGGACAACATGCTGCTGGCGGAGGGCGTGTCCGGGCCGGAGAAGGGCGGGGGCTCAGCGGCGGCGGCAGCGGCGGCCGCGGCAGCGGGCGGGTCGCCGAACGACGGCAGCATCGAGCACTCGGACTACCGCGCCAAACTCGCCCAGATCCGCCAGATCTACCACTCCGAGCTGGAGAAATACGAGCAGGTGAGGGGCGGGACGCGTCTGCAGCTGATATCCCGGGCGGGATGACGCGTAGCGTTGTTAAAGTGCTATACTAGCGCAATCATTTTTGTATTAATCGGTAGGTTAAGTGGTTTTAGCCTTTATGGTGAGTATTCATGACATTTTTTAAATTAATTTCTTATGTGTATTTTATTTATACTCTTAATAATAAATAAAAAAATAATAAAAAAAACATTTGCTTGCTTCACAGGTTAAAATTTCGGTGCTTGTATGTTTTAACTGAATTCAACCAGGTAGATGAAATGAGAACTCAATTCACATTTGCAGTGGTCTTCTGGTTTGGGAGTGTCCGGCAAATTCTGAATTGTATAGCTAATTTTTTAATTTTGTTTTGTGGTTAAAGTGGTGACTCTGTAAAGTAGCAGTGTTGCGCTTTTTCCTCACTTTTTCAAAAGTTTAACCTCAAAAAAAGCTGCACCTGCAAAAAAACTCTCAAGGTGAGCAGGCCCTCTCTGACTGTTTTGTAGGAACATTATTTGATGGCCACATCAATACCCTATGGTGATCACTGATGCGCTTTCACTCTGTACTCTGATGAATGTTATTTCACGAAAGAAAAAACCTAGTTCTGACTCTCAGAAAGATCTTCAACCAAGCCAATGGAAATACTGGAATAGGTACTGTCAGAACTGGGCTCTAGCAGAAAATGGGACCGGAACCAAAATCTCTCTCTCTCTCTCTCTCTCTCTCTCTCTCCCTCTCCGTCTCCCTCCCTCTCTCAGGCCTGCAGTGAGTTCACTAACCATGTGATGAACCTGCTGCGGGAGCAGAGCCGGACCCGGCCCATCTCGCCCAAGGAGATCGAGCGCATGGTGGGCATCATCCACCGCAAGTTCAGCACCATCCAGATGCAGCTCAAACAGAGCACCTGTGAGGCCGTCATGATCCTGCGCTCCCGCTTCCTCGACGCCAGGTCTGTGTGTGTGTGTGTGTGTGTGTGTGTGTGTGTGTGTGTGTGTGTGTGTGTGTGTGTGTGTGTGTGTGTGTGTGCGTGCGTGTGTGTGCACCTGTGAGGCCGTCATGATCCTGCGCTCCCGCTTCCTCGACGCCAGGTCAGTGTGTGTGTGTGTGTGTGTGTGTGTGTGTGTGTGCACCTGCGAGGCCGTCATGATCCTGCTCTCACGCTTTCTTGATGCCAGGTGCGTGTGTGTGTGCGCATTCATGTTAATGTGCGTGTGAGCCTGTGTGTGTGCGTGCGTTTGAGTGTGTGTGCTTCAGTATGTCTTTACGCATGACGTGTGCCAGCTTGTAGGCTCCTGTGTGTGTGAGTGTGTGAGTGTGTGAGTGTGTGAGTGTGTGAGTGTGTGAGTGTGTGAGTGTGTGAGTGTGTGAGTGTGCTTTTCTGAGGGTCCGTTCTCCCGTGTGTCACAGACGTAAGCGGCGCAACTTCAACAAGCAGGCCACAGAGGTGCTGAATGAGTACTTCTACTCCCACCTGTCCAACCCCTACCCCAGCGAGGAGGCCAAGGAGGAGCTGGCCAAGAAGTGCGCCATCACAGTCTCTCAGGTAAAGGACTGAAGGGCCATCACAGTCTCTCAGGTAGAGGAGTGAAGGGCCATCACAGTCTCTCAGGTAAAGGACTGAAGGGCCATCACAGTCTCTCAGGTAGAGGAGTGAAGGGCCATCACAGTCTCTCAGGTAGAGGAGTGAAGGGCCATCACAGTCTCTCAGGTAAAGGAGTGAAGGGCCATCACAGTCTCTCAGGTAGAGGAGTGAAGGGTCCTCACAGTGTCTCAGGTAGAGGAGTGAAGGGCCCTCACAGTCTCTCGGGTAAAGGGGTGAAGGGCCCTCACAGTGTCTCAGGTAAAGGAGTGAAGGGCCCTCACAGTCTCTCAGGTAAAAGAGTGAAGGGTCAGACAGGGGCTATTCCCAGGCCATAAGCCATCTCGTACTCTTATACTTCAATATTTAATACCGGCGTAAGTACTTAGCCCAAGTGTGTCATGCTGCTCTCAACAATTTTGTGAGATGGAAGTTTTCACTTTATCTTTTCCAAAAAGAAAAAATGAAAAAGTTTTATGTGGAACATACGGCACGCATTAATAACACACCATAGTGTTTTCAGCAGGCAAAGGCATCCATCTTGTGACAAAGTGTATATATTTTTGTAAGGCATGTCTTAAATTAGCAGGCTAACTGATGACTCAGTGCTGTACTTGCAGCCTGTGTTACAGGAGCCTGACAGGGAGAAGCATGCAAGCAAACATTTTGTCAAGTGTATTATTAGCCTGCTAGCTAGCAGAAATTAATGATATTTCCACCTTAATATATGATGCCCCGCGAGTTAATAAATGAGGTTGAAAATATAGATTAAGCTGGCGAATTGGCATAGTAGCTCATGAACAAACTAATTTGCACACTTTCTCTAGTTTTTTCATTCAGTTAGCAAGCTGCTGAGTTGGCTGCTTCGTAATAATGAAACCAGCCTACCAGCTTGCTAACCGGGTTGTTAGATGGAATGCTAATAAAGTGAATTGAGCTTGCTAGCAAGGCAGCCGCTGGTTTTGTCACACTCTACCTCTTAATCGCTAAACTGCTACCTAGCCAAATGGCTAATTTGGAACGTGCCAATTTTTTGGCATGCACTGTAATTGCAATTTTGCAAAGAATGCTTGGATAGACGGGCCCTCCACATTGGCTCAGATGGCACATCGTTGAGTATGCTTAAACTCCTCCTCTCCAGGTGTCCAACTGGTTCGGAAATAAGAGAATTCGGTACAAGAAGAACATCGGAAAGTTTCAGGAAGAAGCCAACCTCTACGCCGTCAAAACTGCCGTGGATGCAGCCAGTGTGTCAGCTCAGGCCAGCCAGGCCAACTCTCCGGCAACGCCAAACTCAGGTACTGCCAAACACGCACGCCTTCATACACGGCCAATCACACAGTCCTCAGCTTCTCACACGCTCACCTTCATACACGGCCAATCACACTCTGTCCTCAGCTTCTCACACGCTCACCTTCATACACGGCCAATCACACAGTCCTCAGCTTCTCACACGCTCACCTTCATACATGGCCAATCAAACAGTCCTCAACTTCTCACACGCTCACCTTCATACACGGCCAATCACACTCTGTCCTCAGCTTCTCACACGCTCACCTTCATACACGGCCAATCAAACAGTCCTCAGCTTCTCCCACACACGCATGGACTGAAATGACACGTCATTATACCCCTCTCCCACTATAGAGCTGAACCAGGCTGGCTCATTATACCCCTCTCCCACTGTAGAGCTGAACCAGGCTGGCTCATTATACCCCTCTCCCACTGTAGAGCTGAACCAGGCTGGCTCATTATACCCCTCTCCCACTGTAGAGCTGAACCAGGCTGGCTCATTATACCCCTATCCCACTGTAGAGCTGAACCAGGCTGGCTCATTATACCCCTATCCCACTGTAGAGCTGAACCAGGCTGGCTCATTTTACCCCTCTCCCTCTGATGATGAGATTGTGATTGGCTCCGTTGTGCCTCCTGCAGGTGGATACCCTGCACCATGCTACACACCTGACGGCCGACTATGAGGACCCGTCGGGAAGAGCTCCCTACCCCCCCCAAGCGCCTGGACGTGAGTGTAGCAGCGTACACGTACCGCAAGCGGGCACAATGCACTACTCCGCAACACGCACGCAAACGAATCGACTCACAAACGACTCCATCAATGCACTACTCGGCAACACGCACGCAAACAAATCAACTCACAAACGACTCCATCAATGCACTACTCGGCAACACGCACGCAAACGAATCAACTCACAAACAACTCCATCAATGCACTACTCGGCAACACGCACAAAAACGAATCAACTCACAAACGACTCCATCAATGCACTACTCGGCAACACGCACGCAAACGAATCAACTCACAAACAACTCCATCAATGCACACTCACAAATGACTGAAGCACTGAAACAAAACGCACAAATAATCAACATGCACTCACACTCATTTGTGTACGCAGGCCTACACAAGCAGGGGGATTGTGTAGTTTTCTCGTATTGGGCACTGTGGCTCTTCCCCCCCCCCCCCCCCCCCCGCCTGTGGTGGTTGTTGGTTCATGCCAGCCAGGCAGCGTTTGTGCTAAGCTGCTCACACTGGATGATTCAGCCAACCAAAATTTGACAAACCTGGAGGTTCAGTGTAACAGGCTCGTAGCATCTGATCTCCCTGTCAGTGAGACATATTTACTCAGAGGCAGCCATGATCCTTGAGTGGATTGATAAAAAAAATTAAAAAAACGCATTTGGGGGCACACAACTCATTGATAGGTGAAGGTACTACAGATTGTCATTTGAGGTGAAAGTAAGTTAATTGAAGTTCCCTCTCCTCTCTCCCCCTCTCTCGTTGTCCCTCTGCGTCCCTCCCCATCGAAGACGGCACCAATCCTTCCATCAAGACTCCCGCAGGAGCTGCCAGCAGCGTCCAATCGGACACCTCCCACTGAGGAAAGGCTCCACCCAACACTGGTCCCCTAACACCTCCCCTTTTCTCTAAACCCAACCCCTTCCCTGTGACTAGGTGCCACCACTGAGTCCTCCCCTCCCCTCTCCCCTCCCCTCCCGTCCTCTTCCCTTCCACACGGCATCGACCAGCGCCTCCTGTCCTCTTCGCTCCACGCCCGAGGCACACGCTAGCTCTTCCTCACTCCTGTAGGCCTCTCCCCTTCCCTGTGACACGGCTCCACCCCTTTCCTCTGAAATATTCCCATTCCCTCTTCCTTCTGCCGCAAACACCCTCGCTCTGACTCTTCCACTCAGCCTCTCATTGGACCATGATACGCCCCCCCCCCCCCAAGAACATATGAGCTGGACTGTGATTGGACAATAATGCAGTTTTCCCTGCCCTCAAAGGAGGAGGAGCTAGAGAAATGGATGACAGCAGAGGGGGGCGGAGTCCAGAATGAGCTGCTCATCTACCTAGAGACCTCTGGGGCAAACAGACTCTTGTGTACACACGAAGGTGTGTATCTGTACCTATTAGACTACACACGACTCACTTCCACAAATTGTGTTAACATTTTAAGGTTGTATTAACTGCTGTGATTGTTTGCTGGGTGAGTTGTTTTTTGTGTTTGTCAGCGTGTGTGTGTGTGTGTGTGTGTGTGTGTGTGTGTGTGCGCACGTATGTATGAAGTATGCGCGCCGGCATGTGTGTAACAGTCAGCAAACGTACCGGTTTCCACGGAGACGCTTCCATCTCATTGGGAGCTTTGCCCCTCCCACTTGTACCAAAGTGCTGCATTCCTGAACTTAACCCAGTCTAACGAGCAGAATCCCTGTCGTCTTTAATTTGCTGTGCCATCGCTGTTACTTTTAATTTCATAACGTTGCTTTTCCCCCTGTCCCAGTTCTGTACCTTTTCACCGTAGGTGGGTACTGTTGCTTCTATACCTGCACCATAACATACCTTCACTCCTGTACTGTTACTATGACACGCGTTCATACGCACACTCACTTGCTCACGCGCATGGATATATACACACCCGCGCTCCTGCTCTTCCTCAAAGCCGTGCAACGCTGCACTTGCAGACTGACACAGGGTGTGGTCCGTGACGGAGGACAGGGTGGGAGAAGGTTCACTCGGCCTCTCGGTGAATAGTTTTCACAAGCTGCGACTTGTTTTTTTTAAGCCTTTTTAATAGCTTTGCTGTTTTTGTTTTGTTTTTTTTGTTTTTAAAGCATTTTAATCAATAGTAGCTTTTCTTTTTTTTATAATGCTGTTTCACAAAGAATGCACCAGCCACCAAATAAACCTAGTTTGAAATAACATTAACTGTGGTATGTTTCGAAAGGAAGCGTTGGGTAAAGATGGCAACAAAAAAAAAAAAGTGACCGTCTTCTTTGCATGTAGTGATTGTGTTCATTTTCTTTCAGTTTTTTTCTTTCGATATTTTTTACAATAGACAAAAAACCTACAAAGACAAAAAAAAAAAAAAAAGACTATGACCAAAAATGAACACATTCATGATGCATCCATAAACCACAGTACTCAACAGGTCATGGAAGCTTGTGCTATGTCATATTTTTATACCTGTCCCTTATGCACCACCTGCCACCAGAGGGCAGTATTCAGGTTCAGCGAGTCGAATCCTCTGCTGCGTCTGGAACCCTTACTACCCGTAATCCAGAGGCAGCAGCAGCCTGCTGCTGTCTGATGTTAAACCAAAAATACTTCTGCTGTTGATGAAGCTCATACTCCATAAGCACTGGTATTGACGGAAAAGACTCGTTTTTGTTTTGGGGTCGGGGAGGAAGACAAACTGAGGAATGCTTTGTCGTTGGTGTGTGTATTGTTTTCATTATTTGGTTTAGGTCAATTGTTTTCTATTTTTGTGGTGAATATTTTGGTTAGGGGTGGGGGGGCAGTTACCTTTAGTGGGTCTGCGTGACCCGTTCTGAACCGATGGATACGATTATGAGGAAGTCGATTGTGTCCAGTATCTACCGTCACTCGCCGTTCAAATTTTACTCCACTCCACAAACCTTAGGAGCTTTATAAATGTCAGCGGTAAACGCTAATGATGTCTGGTCTCTCCAAATCCAAGAAAACAAATCTCACAATAAGGGCTTTTCTTGAAATTGAATTTAACCAAAAACCACAGTTAAATAGAACGGCGGTGTTCCACTGCAGCAGCTGTCCCTCAGAGCAGAGGCCGGTGCCCCAAAACGTCAGCCGCGCCAGACTTCAGACTGGCTACCGCTAAAGGTGAAAAATGTAGCAGGTTTTGTAGACATTCTGGCTTGTTTAAAAAAATTTAAAAAAGGGGGGGGTGGGGAATACATATCACTGTAGCTCAATGGACTAAACCAAGTGTCAAGTTAGTTATTGGTTTATACAATGTATACTGATGAGCGAATGTGGCGTAGGGGGTAAAACATTTTAACCATGGTAATCATGAGCTTCTGTTAAATACACAATTACTGTCATGCTAATGCTTTTACTGCACCAAATTAATTTCATTTTTTTTCTATGCCACTTGTCTGTGGATATCACTGTACAAATTGTGGAATGTTTCAATATTTTTTTTTTGTATTTGTGTAACTTGGTTTTTATCATTTTAGTGGGTTTTGCCTTTATTGGACTCTGTAAACAGGGGCAATGTATGTTTTTTTTAACGCATTTTTTTAATTTTATTTTTTATTATGCCACATCGCTTCTTTTATTCTGGCTTCTTCGATGGTTTCTGGGAGATGTGGTGATGATGGGACTGGTCATTGGCGTTCGGTGCTGTGGGTTCCCATTGGACCGCTCGTCACGACCCGATTCTTAATCCGCCTGCGTTAACACCCGGATGTGACCCGAGTGCATGGAAGTTCCGCTTTGTTGCCGCGGCGCCGATGCCTCATTGGGCTTTGTGAGTGGTGTATAGATAGATACAGCTGATGGTTTTCCACCACACCGTGCGATTCAGGCCCTTCAGTGCACTCTCTGCTTTTTCTTTACAATACGTATTCTTACACTTCCAAAGATCAACACAACTTTTATCACAGTTTAACCTTCTTGGCTTTTGCACATATTCCATTTATTTTTTACCTTGCCAGACAGCCATAAGAAAGTCGTTTTATTTCATATATATATATTGGGGCCACACTCAACTTCTGTAGTGTTGAGTTTCCACTGTAAGGACGCATGCTGTGGCTGTAGTTTCCTGTAGCAGCAGGACAGGACCCACAGCACCGGACCGGATGAGGCCGGGCCCACTCACCTCCTTACGTATTTTTTTGTTCCGTTAATGTCTGCCCTCCTTTCTGCATTCATCCATTCTCTGTCCCTGCCTCGTCTCTCTACCTCTCTCCCTCCCTCCATCTCTCTTGTATATAGATGTCATCATTTCCAGACTTTAAGAGTCTGTATTAACTCCTTTTATACCTCAACTTTAGGAGATCTGTTCTAGGAAGAGATTAATGCAGAAGAAAAAAAAATATGACAACCAATGTAGTGTTCCTTATTAGAAAAAAAAAAAAAAAAACTAATAAAGAATAGTGTGCTTTTTTGTGGGAATAGTTATTTTGGGGTGTTTGCTTCTTTTAATGGGAACAATGGTCTTTAGTCACTACATCTAAGCTATTGTGACATTTAAAAATATTAATAAAAAAATATAAAGGATCTGTATCGTCTGTTATTTCTGGCGGCCCTCAGAACAAGGAGCCCGTCCAAGCCTGTAATGAATGTGCGATTATGCGCTGTGTAGCTGAGCTGGTTCTTCTCACTCTGTAGTCCTGCTGTACTGGAACCTATGACTGCACAACTGCAGGCCATGGGGATTCATTTGTGGGAGTAAGCTGGCTTGTTGCTAAGTTCACATGCATAGTGTACAGTTCAACGTTCATTTGTTCCTACCACGCGCTATACCACCTGATTTCACTTATTTTTTTACGTGGATGGTTCGGGTAATACGGAAAATGGTGAAATTGGGTGGTACCATACGGTTGAAGGAAATGCCTGCAGACACTGCGGCCCGCAGGACGTCAAATTGAGTAGTCCACAAGTGCTTTAGACCGGGTGTGTCCAATCTTGTGCCATGGAAGGCCTAAGACTATGCAGGTTTTCATTCTGAGCTGATCTCACTGATTGGTTCCCTCCTCTCTGGTTGAAGGTGTGTTAGTTTATGAAAAGGTGCTGTGTACTCTGCCCTTCATGGCACATGACTGGGCACCCCTGCGTTCCAGCTACAGTATACGGTGGGATTGAGGCAGGTGCTTCCCCTTTTATGTGGGTCAGGGTGTTCAGGCCTGATCTAAACCTTTGTGTGCAGTGAGACGGATGACCAAGCGGTAATCGCTCATGGAGTGAACAAGGTGTACAAGCTGGAGTAAGGGAGTGTATAAACATGAATCGGTTTTTATTGTGAAAATTGTCGGTTGTATTATTTTCATACTGAAAAAGCAGTATATATACCCTCAGCAGCAGAAATACTGTACAGGCAGTCCCCGCAGTCCATTCGGTGCATAGCTCCTGATTGTGTATGTCATGTGAAGGCATAGCTCCTGATTTTGTATGTCGTGTGAATGCATAGTGTCCATACGGTGCATCGCTCCTGATTGTGTATGCAGTGTAATTGCTTAGCTTCGACAAGTGGGTGGTTGTTGATTGGATGGAAAGTATGGAAAAAGGGAGAGAAGAGGAGAAAAAATAATAGTAATAAAAGTAATGAGGAAAAAATAAAAGAAAAGAAAATAAAAATGGATGGGTTGGATTAGGATATGGCATTTCATGGATAGTGTTTCTAGAGTATGTGAGTATATGTTGGATAGGTTGGGTGTTGGGGGGGTTAGTCCACAGGCAAATTGAATGATTTTATGAAAGGACCCCAAATGTTTGCCATGTGTGAGCTTTGGCGCTGGTGTGAAATTAGTTCCTTGAATACCCCAGATAATTACTTCCACTCGACCTGGCTCTGCCCACCAACTCACCATTTCTGGAAACAAGTCATAAACCAAATATCTCTCATTATGAGCTGTAGCATTCCACTCTGTCCATCCCTCTGTCTACTAGGAGACCTCTCAACAATCAACCCACCAAATCAAAATACCAAACCTATACTCATTGCCCTAGCTATCGCCAAGAAAACCATCCTCTTAAACTGGAAAACAAGACACAAAATAAACATAACACATTGGTCTAAAGAACACATATCCATGGAACTAATTTCACACCAGCTTAGCTCCTGATTGTGTATGCAGTGTAAATGCATAACGTCCACGCTGTGCATAGCTTCTGATTGTGTGTCGTGTGAATGCATAGCTCCTGATTGTGTATGCAGTGTGAATGCATAGCTCCTGATTGTGTATGCAGTGTAAATGCATAACGTCCATACTGTGCACAGCTCCCGATTGTGTATGCAGTGTAAATGCATAGCTCTTGATTGTGTGTGTTGTGTAAATGCATATGAAGAGTGTGTCTCTGTCTAAAGGGTCCGTTAGCCTTCTCCTTGCTGGGTGAGTGTGCTTGTTATTGGAGCCCTTTGGAAGTACCTCTCTCTGTACTGAGCTGAGCTGGAGGCTCAGGGGTTTGGCCTGGGGCTTGTTGCGGACTTTTCGCATCTCCGGCAGAGGCTGCAGAGGATCTGCTTGAAGGTGGAGCGCATCTCCTTGTCCCGGAACGAGTAGATAATGGGGTTCACCAGGGAGTTGCACACAGCCAGGACCAGGCAGTACTTCTCAGAGTTCAGAATATACTCGGCAGGACTCTGCAGCCCATCCAGCAGAAGAACCACCTGCCCGGGGGTCCAGCAGACCACGAACGTTCCTGTGGAGAGATCCGATCATCAGTTATCAGACCACAAACGTTCCTGTGGAGAGATCGTATCATCAGTTATCAGATCACAAACGTTCCTGTGGAGAGATCGTATCATCAGTTATCAGATCACAAATGCTCCTGTGGAGAGATCATATAGTCAGTTATCAGATCAGACAGCCCTGTGGTGAGTTCATTCATTCTTTCATTCTATTACATTGCCCATAGCACTAGAAAGGCCAGAGCTGACACCAGTGGGCATTTAGAATTAAGATTACTCCAACACTATAAATGCAAAACCTTTCCCACGTTCCATGACCTTTCCGCAACATTTGGGCTTAACTGCATTTCTGATATTCTAAAAAATCAATCGCGTCAGATCCACAACACTGGTAAAAAACAAGACGGAAAAAATTTAATTTTCAAAATGCCTATTTTTATGTTCAGCCAAGCCTCCTGTCTTTTTGCGTCATATTTGTTTCTGCCTTAATATTTTTTAAATTATGTTTTTGGCCCTTCCTCTCAGCCAATTGGGTGCTATGATAATATGCATTTTTATCACGTAAGAAGAGTAATTTTTCTGAGGGATATTGTTTGTCGTTTTGTGTCCAAATGTCACATCCATAACGCTGGAATTGCCCATAGCCAATTTTACCCCCGAAAAGTGCCAATTTTTGAATGTATTCATATGACCTTCAAGTTGTTAGTCCCGATCGGATATATTGTTCTCGATTTATTAGCAAAAACATGTTTTTGTCCGGTAGGGCGGCCATCTTGGAAAAGCAGGTCAAGGTCACAAAACAAAGTGATGTTGCACAACTTAAGTATGGGGGTGGCTTAATAAAGAAAGTTTGTGCAATTTTCTTTAGAAAACAGCCTGATAGAAAATGGGCAGCCAGGAACTGTGGTACCCGGGTGAGAATGTCTCTCCTCTCTTCCAGCACGTTATTCTGTAACTGAATGGCTGACATTTTAGTTTGCTCATGTTTCGCAAATTTTATCATTGCGCCTGTAATATGACACATTTCCCCCTTTGCCTATACAACAAAACAAAAAAATTCTATTAAATTGTGTCCTTTATTTCAAGGATTGATAAAAATTCAGTCACTGTACGTTACGAAACCAATGCTGCAATGGTGGGCAAGCCTGGTGCTCTGCAGAAGTTGGAAGAAGCAAAAAACCACAGCGTTAATGTACAGTAAATCTGTAAATCTTCCATTTTTACTTCATAAAATATTACATTTAAATTTCATGCACTTTTTCAGCAAAGCTTAAACCTGTGAAACGCTACAGAACATTTGTAAAAATTCACTGGCAAGTGAAGGACTGGACAACTCCAAACTCAGAAGAGCAAGGATGGCGGGCCACACACATTTTGAAAAGGGCAATTGCAACAATATTGGAGCCAAATGTTACTCATCAGTGCGCATGCAAGTGATGAATGTGCGTACGCAATGTGCACAGTGTTCGCCACTCACCCAGAATGATGAAGACCGTCTTCATGAGGTTGATGATCGTCTCCCTGTGCCGGTTCTGGGTGGTGTGCTGGGTCATTCGTTGGGTGTGGCGGTGCACGTAGATGAAGATGTGCGTGTACATGGTCACCATGACGGAGAAGGTGAGCAGGTTGAACACGGCCCAGAACACCAAGTAGCTGCGACTGTACAGGGGTGCCATGGTGGAGCAGTTCTCCAGGTCGCAGATGCAATGCCAGCCCATCATTGGCACGAACCCCACCACAAAGGCCACGGCCCAGATTGTCAGGATCAACAGGACCACCGCCCGGTTGGACATGTTGCTATGCAGCTGCATGGTGAAGATGGTCCGGTGCCGTTCCACCGCCACGGCAAGCAAGTTAACCAAGGAGGCAGTCAGGCCAGTTTCCAACAGGCCCTGGCGGACAAACCACTGCGGCTTGCTCAGGTTGATGGTCCATGGCCCCGTGTGGAACATTAGGTTTATGTAAAAGATTCCGGATAACAGGTCTGTCGCCGCTAGGTTTCCCAGCAGGTAATAGATGGGAAAGTGGAAGTGGCGATTGATGCCGATGGCGATGATGACCAGCATGTTGGCGAGGATGATGATGCCGCACACGGTAAGGCCCAGCCCCATCACTACGTAGTCCTGCGCGTGCCACAGATGGCTGATGTTCTTCCCACTAGCATTGTAGAAGAACTCGACTGACTGGTTGTAGTGACACTCCGGTGTATTGCTGTTGCTGTCATTCATTCTCAATGCCAAGAAGGGAGGAGATGAAGCGAAAATAACCAGTGTTTACATGCCAATAACCATGACCTGCTCCTGAGTGATATCACACGTATTCCTGGCAGATCTGATTGCTGGAATCCAGTTTGATGTTGCTCTGCTCCAATCAGAATTCCCCTCCTCAAGCTTGTGTTGGTCCTTAAGGCTTGACCAAATGGACTGTGATAGAAGCAGATGTTCACGCATTAAAAATGATCACGCTAAATATTCTCTATCATTTTGGCTACCTTGCAATACCAAATGTCCCTGTGATATTTCTAAATAATTAATCATTCTTCATAATTAAGTAGCAATGCAAACGTTAAATCCAATATGAACACAAAAATACACATGATGGGAATATACAGTGCAGTCTGTAAGTATTTGACCAGTGGTTTTTGTTCTTTTGGCTCTGTACTCCAGCACATTGGATTTGAAATTAAACGAATGTAGATCGGTACCTTTATTTTAATGATATTTACCTCTATATTGGGTAATCTGTGTATGAATTAAATCAATTTTTATACATAGTCCTCCCATTCGTAGGGACCAAATGTAATTGGACAGTTGGCTCCTCTGCTGTAGGTGTGTTTAATTGCTTCTGTGGTACTGGTAAAACAAAGCTTTCAGGATCTAGTCTTGATTCTTGGCTCTTGATTGCCTTTGGAGTTTGCCAACATAACAACTTGAGTGGTGCACAGGAACCTCATTGTTTGTTTCATTTCACATCC
Organism: Conger conger; assembly: GCF_963514075.1. Classification (NCBI taxonomy): domain Eukaryota; kingdom Metazoa; phylum Chordata; class Actinopteri; order Anguilliformes; family Congridae; genus Conger; species Conger conger. Next base: position 20,052,296 of record NC_083775.1, read on the forward strand.
AATGTGCTAGAGTACAGAGCCAAAAGAAATTGTACCACTGTCGAAATACTTACGGACTGCATGTATGTCAGGGGGAACTATTGGCTGAAGAGGTTTTAAAGATGGTGGATGTTTGTGTGCCCTATTTCCACGTCGGCACATTGTGTTTGCATTTACTCAATATGCCTAAGGCGGTTAAGCAGTGCTGTGGGTACGAACCGTAGAAAACACGTAGGTTTTATCTTTGTTCTCAGCTTTTTGTTGTCGCTACATTTATTGGATAGGTGTTATCGGGTCTATCAGTGCTCAGTGCGTGTTGTGTGTGTACATAGGCTTTGTGTTGTAGCCTACTGCAGTTGTGGTTTCCTTTACCGGGAAACTCGAAGCTAAATATTAGGCTCTGAATCTGTGGTGCATGAAAGCGGTGTTGCGTGACATCGTTGTTTCTTTATTGTTGCGACACAGTGACAAATGATCAAGGCGACGTTCAACTTGCTATTGTGTGCACGAGACACGGAGCAGGCGCAGACTGGAGATGCAGTGCGCGTGTGTCAATTAATTAAATGAGAATGACCATTGGGGGAAAAAGAGAAACGTCACACCCTAATCTGGTTTTCGGACTAGGTAGCAAAAAATATGGGTTTTCGGTCCGTGTTCGTGTGGGATCATTCGTTCCTTGTTTTCAAGAAACACTCTTCAAAACGATTTTTGCGTTTTTCCGTTTTATGCATGCATGCATGAATTAAAATGTGAAATTTGAATCAACTGCCAGTAGGAAACTTTATGAATGGAATAAACAAGCCATTTATTCATTATTTCGTTTTGAACAATATCGAGCATGTATTGGTTTTTCGTTTTTGGAATTAAAACAAGAAACGAATTATCCCAAACGTACACGGACCGGGGTGTTCAGTCCGCATCTAATGTTTTGACTGCCGCGGGAAACCCCGACCCACCAAGGAGCCAGAAAAGATTGCAACTTCTGAGCGCTACTCAAAGTTATGCGTGCTAAAGGACCTCCGTCTTCAGCTGCAGACAGTTAACTGTGGATTTCGGTTATTTTAGAATGGTACACCAATGTGAAAATACAATTTCCCCGTTTGGCGACTGCTGTTGACAGTAATAAAGTAAGTTAGTTCTAAATGTATTTAATCAAGGCCATCATTGCTAGAGGCTTAGTTGCATGAATAAAATGGTTTAACTCCTTCAGGTATGAGGTCACATATCAAATATGGGATTAGAATGTTCTTACCAGAACATTGTAATGCTGGAATAACATTCACTGCTGGTAATTGAAAGCAGGAGTTCTAAAACATTGACTTAGCATGTAATTAATAATTAATATAAATAATAATAATCAGGGTTAATATAATATTCCTTACCGTCTTCCAGAGTTGAATTAGTTCAGTGTCTTCTTTTATCCACGCTGTACTAAAGAGAATTTTCTACTGATCCTCTACTATCTACTGTTTCACATTTTCACCTGTTTGCATCAGTCCCTTTGTAATCCACCTTGCTGTAACAATGAATTGAATGGTACCAACAACTTCCAATTTAGAACTGATACACAGCTTCTAAGGTGCCATTGATTTGCAGGATCCTGCCCCTCTGCTGTCCTGGTTGGTTGATGCTCAAGTGTAATGACCAATAGGCATAAACGGGGCACTGTATTTGAAACTGTATACGCACAAGCACTTCCTACTTGCCTGTCGTCATTTAAATATTGAATGCTGTCGTGAGCAGGGCGTGTTTGAGGTGAGTAATGACTATATTTGGCAGTCTTGTTAAGTCACCCGATCCCCTTCCCCAACCATCCCAGCAGAGATTTGTAGGCAAATTTGTTAAAAGTGCATGACTCCATGTCAATAATCTTGAGATAAGCAACTATACTGCCGTGTGCATCCGGAGACTTCCGATGCCATAAGCAGGCAGGGCTGTTTGGTGCCTCCCCTGATGGATGCGATCTTAGGTGACAGCCTTTGGACCGAGCAGAAATGCCCCCACAGGGGAAGGGGTTGCTGTGCTTTTGTGTCCACCTTCCTTTGAATGACACGTTAAAGTCCTGACTCACTGAGCTCACTAAATATCCCATGGTTCTTTTTAACAGTAGGGTTGTCAACACTGGTGTCTTGCTCAAATTTGCCCTGTACATCTAGCCACTAAATCATCCCCTGCATCTGATTAGTTATACAATACTAGCCAGTTTGATTACTGCTCTCAGCTGTCAGATTCTTAGTTGTCCTGACTGGTTTAGGAAAATAGAAAAAAAGAAAATAAGATCTGGCAAAAGTTCTGGCACAAAGTCTTCCATGACTGCATGTATATTAGTCCATGACTGCCTGTATATTAGTCCATGACTGCATGTATATTAGTTTAGCTGTGTGTGTGCGTGCGTGCGTGTGTGCGCGTGTGTGTGGCAGACAGGTGGAGCCAACACAGCGGCAGACAGATGCCCTGGAGCCATTCCAAACACCCCTGCCCTGCTTTATTCAGGAGGCCCCATTCACAGCAACACAAGGGTCTCTGGCACCCCCCTCCACTAACACGTACTCAGCACTGTGTAAAAAACAAACAAACACCAAACACAGAGTTTTGTGTGACAACAAAATGTGTGACACTGTGTCTTCAGCCAAGCAGAAAATAAAAGATGCAGACTGCTCACAATTTACAGACTGCTCACAATTACACCAACTGCTCTACTGTCATTGTAGTCTACTCTGACTGGAACAGGCTGAAATGGATGAAAATTATAATGAAAAAAAGATTTAAAATTTATTTTATGAGAGAATATAGATAACATGCTGTTCATACTCACTGTGGACAGTATCTCCCAAGAATGAACTGCAACATGTATGGTCAAATATTCTCGTTGATTGTTGCAAACTCTTTTGACCGACTTTAAGAAAGACCAAAGGCAATATGTTGGCACGTAGGTTTGTTACAAAGAAGTGAATGTATTTGAAGATAAGGTTAAGGATAAAGTTGCTCTCCTCAAAGCCAAACCTTCAGAGGACAGGGCAGGATGGGAGGGGCTGTATTTGCTGTATTGTAATCTAACTGACGATGCCCCCCCCCCCCCCAACATGCTTTGGCAACATGTTGTTTTGCCAACGGAACCTATGTACATTCAGAGCCGTGGAAAAGGAGGATACAGTCTGTGGTGCCAGAGAAGAGAAAAACAGGTGGGGCTGAGGAGCGAATATGAGGTCAAATTAAAATGGTATTTTATTATAATAATATTAAATTAATATTTATGGGCCAAACGTGAGATGGGACGACAGAGCCCTTGCACGCACTCACTGTATGGCGCTGAGGTAAGATTTCTACTCTATGTAGATGACCTTTGGCCCAGAGAAGACTTCAGTTGAACAGTACTGCAGGGGGTGTGATGAGATGACACAAATTGTTCAGTAATATAACATTTTATTTGTAACATTAAAAACACAAGCATGGTGGGGTGTCTCGGTGGCGCAGCCTGTAGAGCACTGACCGCATGCTCATTGCGAGCCGCGACGTCGCCGGTTCGAATCCGACCGTCTGACAATTTGTCGCATGTCTTCCCCTCTCTCTCGCTCCCATTCTTCCTGTCTCTCTATACTATATACTGTCCAATAAAGCTGAAAAAGGCCTAAAAAATCTTAAAAAAAAAAAAAAAAAACACAAGCATGGCAGCTAAATAGGTGTGTGTGTGAGGGGAGGGGAGTCTTGTAATTATGCCTCATTACCATCAACGGCATAAAACCGACAGCAACCCTCCGCAATGCCACCTCAATATAAATTTACATTAAGCATCTGCAGAGAATTTAGCTTGAGCTATAAAAAATAATCACCTTTCCGTGTGCAAAATTGCATTCCAACCTACTCAAATTTTGTTCATACTACACATACTTTGGTGGTTTATACTGGTTAGTACATTTGGCCACCGACACTTCAAGGAGCACAAGTACTTAGTATGGCGCCATCCGGTGGTGGGGCCTAGTACTGAGGCGAGTCCGTCTGCAGGAGGAAGTCCCACAGCATCTTGTTGACGGTTTGGGGCTGGTCCTGCTGTACCCAGTGACTGCAGTCTGGGATCCGGCGCTCCACCACCGAGCCCCTCGTGTATGGCCGCGCCCCGCCCGCCATCCCCTCCACCAATATACCGTCAGCCTCTCCCCAGATGAGCAAACAAGCCACTGCCACGTCCTGATGTCTGTAGAGTGCGTTACTGCAAAGTAATAAATGACACGCATCAGAGGGGCAGAAGAGTCCTTATGATAGAAATGATGCTCACTGTTGTGCTAAAAGGTAATGCTAATGAAGGTAAGAGCAGTTATGCTTCGGACAGAGGTGATGATGCCGCAGGGGGTTTGATTGTATTACCTGGGATTAACCTGTGTGCGCTGGGATTATCTGAGGAGTGCATGCTGGGATTACCTGTGTGTGCTGGGATTACCTGAGGAGAGCATGCTGAGATTACCTGTGTGTGCTGGGATTACCTGAGGAGAGCATGCTGAGATTACCTGTGTGTGCTGGGATTACCTGAGGAGTGCACGGTAGTAGTTAAGGGGTGCGGTGAGCCCCCCCGGTTGCGACAGGTAATATAGGTACCCCTCCAACTCTGCCTCCGTCAGGCGACAGGCCCTGTTCCGAATCCCCACACGGCCACCACATAGCATGCTGCGCACCAACTGATAGACAGAAGAAGAGAGCACATATTACAGAGACCCGTGCCTCAGGTGTGAGTATGTGTGTCATAGAGACCCGTGTCTCCAGTGTATGTGTGTCACAGAGACCCGTGTCTCCAGTGTATGTGTGTCACAGAGACCCGTGTCTCAGGTGTGAGTATGTGTGTCATAGAGACCCGTGTCTCCAGTGTATGTGTGTCACAGAGACCCGTGTCTCCAGTGTATGTGTGTCACAGAGACCCGTGTCTCCAGTGTATGTGTCACAGAGACCCGTGTCTCAGGTGTGAGTATGTGTGTCATAGAGACCCGTGTCTCCAGTGTATGTGTGTCACAGAGACCCGTGTCTCCAGTGTATGTGTCACAGAGACCCGTGTCTCAGGTGTGAGTATGTGTGTCACAGAGACCCGTGTCTCCAGTGTATGTGGGTCACAGAGACCCGTGTCTCAGGTGTGAGTATGTGTGTCACAGAGATGCGGGTGTCAGGCGTGTGTGGGCATGTTACAGACTGAGCAGCGTGTGTGTATGTGTGTTACAGAGACTCGGGTGTGAGGGTGTGGCACCTTGAAATCCTCCATAGACAGGGCAATCTCAGGCAGCAGAGGCAGCTGGAAGAAGCAGGTATGGCCAGAGCGCAGGAGCTGAGAGGGTCTTCTTAACACAGCATCTGAGGACCACACCAACACACATGCACACTCACACCTGCCTCTTTGTAGCATACACACACACACATACCTGTGCATATGCAAACGCACACTTGTCTGTGTCTCTATAATAAACACATATACACACCTGTGTCCATGTAACATACACAGGCAAACACACGCTCGTCTGTGTCCATGTAACATACACAGGCAAACACACGCTCGTCTGTGTCCATGTAACATACACAGGCAAACACACGCTCGTCTGTGTCCATGTAACATACACAGGCAAACACACGCTCGTCTGTGTCCATGTAACATACACAGGCAAACACACGCTCGTCTGTGTCCATGTAACATACACAGGCAAACACACGCTCGTCTGTGTCCATGTAACATACACAAACAAACATACATTTATGCCTCTGTGACACATCACAGTAGGAACTATTTGGTCCCCTAATATATGTGCAGTGTGACAATAACAACATCCAAGTCCAGTTGTAAAAGTAATGCTCCAAAATAGTGCGCTCAACCTAGGAGTGACGGTCAAACCGTCAAAAGGTTAATGTCAAACTTTGTTGAAAGCATCCTCCTGTGGGCTAACTTGGACTACAGCTGAAAGTGGAGCCTTAAATGGAACATAAGGGCGGCCTGTAGCGTAGTGGTTAAGGTAAATGACTGGGACCCGCAAGGTCAGCGGTTCAATCCCCGGTGTAACCACTATGAGATCAGCACAGCCGTTGGGCCCTTGAGCAAGGCCCTTAAACCTGCATTGCTCCCGGGGAGGATTGTCTCCTGCTTAGTCTAATCAACTGTACATAAGAGCGTGTGGATAAGAGCGTCTGCCAAATGCCATTGATGTAATGTAATGTAATGCAGATCCGAGCGAAGATTTTACCGTACTTTAACAGTATTTTTTGAACACACTGAGTGTTTGTACACCCGTCATGGCTGCGCGCGGGCAGGACTGCAGCTTTACCTAGCCAGGACGCTGGGTGTGGGGCGTTCATCACTACGAGGTGCTGCACCATATCCGGCCGCTCCAGAGCAAAGTGCCAGGCCAGCATGCCACCCCAGTCATGGCCAACCAACACACAGCTGGTGTGCCCTGCAAAACCACACATACGCCCTCATATAAACAACAACCTAATCAGAATAAGAATAATAATATTATCCCCCCCCCCCCCCAACACACATACACACACACACACACACACACACACACACACATGCATGTGCAGACAACAACGATTTACCCAGACAGACCAATATCTCACACACACCCAGGCCGCTGATGGTGTCCCTTATGTCATCCAAAAGTTTCTCCAGTGTGTAGTCCTCCAGTCTGTAGGGGGCAGCGGAGTCCCCACAGCCACGCAGGTCCAAGGCTACTGTGTGGTACTGGCCACTGAATTCCCTCAGTTGGTATCGCCATGAGTACCTGGAGGAGGGGAAGAATGCTGGAAGTGGTATAACAACATAATGACAAACAGGCCATTCAGCCCAGCAATGCTCCTTTTTAGACGACTAAAGTCTACCTAATGTTTTGTTTACCTAAAAGCTAGATAGTATCTAGCAACGTCATTCTCAAGCCTGGTCTTGAAAATCGGAATGTTCCACGGCTTTTCCGGCAACGTTCATTATTATTACAATTTTTAAAAGTTTAAAATAACGCTCAAGACACATGCTGGAAACTTGTATAACTTTCCTAAGGTTCCATGAATATTCTCAGAAACCTTTTTTGAAAATTGGGCAATCATTCACTCACTGTCTGAAACTCGCTCAGTCACCCGCACACTTTGTACAAAGCTCATTTAGTCACTCTCACTCAGTCACTCGCACACTCTGTACTAAGTTAATTAAGTCACCCCCTCACTTAGTCACCCGCACACTTTCTACAAAGCTCATTTAGTCACTCTCACTCAGTCACTCGCACACTCTGTACTAAGTTAATTAAGTCACCCCCTCACTTAGTCACCCGCACACTTTGTACAAAGCTCATTTAGTCACTCTCACGCAGTCACCCGCACACTCTGTACTAAGTTAATTAACTCACCCCCTCACTCAGTCACCTGCACACTTTGTACTAAGTTAATTAACTCACCCCCTCACTCAGTCACCCACACACTTTGTACTAAGTTAATTAAGTCATCCCCACACTCAGTCACCCGCACACTTTGTACTAAGCTCATTTAGTCACTCTCACTTGTCTCACTCTCACAGTCTCATTCGATCACCCGCTCACTCAATCACCAGTTCTCTGGAAACCCATGGAGGAAGAGCATGAGAGGCCTCCTGCGGTTGCCTTTGGACACAAAGTGCAGTCGCAGACCTGAGCTCTGACAGGGAGCGACAGAAGGAGAGGGCAGGAGTCAAAGAGAGGACAGAGAGGGACAGAAAGACAGAGTGATCAAGGAGAGGCTACAGAGCATTACAGCTCCCCACACAGTCATACTTTCTGAGAACAGTGACGCAAAGACAAAGAGAGGCAGCATGTTCGTGCATTCCCTAGCACTGTCCCACTATGGTTCACCAATGTCTGTCTGCCCCAGCTGGCAGCTTCCCCCGCAGTTCAGAGCCCTTTGGACAAGCCCCGTTCACTGTTCGGCCAATCATACGGCCTTTTGACAGACTTTTGAGTATTGCCTTCCTTCAGTGGTAAACTGATTTTCATTCCAGCAAGGCTATAAATCACGTTTGAATTTTCGTTTTTGTTCATCTTGAAGTTATTTTGAAACAATTGACAAGCTTGTCGTCGGCCTAGGATATATAGGCCTATCCCAATTATGAAACGGCCCATGCCCCGCTAATTTTGGAATTTTGGGGGTAAACGGCCAGGTTTGGATTGTGAACTGTTCCCATATCATTATCAGCTTTTTTCATTTTTACGACCTTATTTTCCCATATCGATGTACAGATACGGGCACTAGAGAGCGCAGTCTGACCGGACCACAGACGTGCGGAGGGACACACTATACAGAAATAATGATCGCTCGCTGGCCAGAATTACCCAGCGAAAATGTTGTAGGTCAATGTAGTAGTTGCAGCTCAATGAAACATAGCATAATTAATAAAGCCCCACGTAGGGTTGAGATTACTACAGTCGAGGGCTGCGGTTCCGGTGAAGTAGAACCTTTGGTTTTCTCTAGGTTAGCCTTCTAGGTAACTGGAGTGTGGGGAGTCTGGGGACTGTGCCAATCAGACGTGAGGACAAAAGTCACGTTGCCCTCGTCAATGAACTGCGCATGAACTTGGACGCCTGTCCCCGCGAACTAAGTAATGAAATGCTACAACATCTCGACAATATTGCTACTATGTTTTTCTAACAAATGCAAGATAAAATTATCTGTGAATATAGGGTAAATATATGGGACAGGCTCGAAGTAATGCACATTCTGAGCTCTTGGAACCACCTTGGATTATTAAAAAAAAAAAAAAACTTAAAAATGAATTAAGGACGAGTCAAAAGTATATCCTACATTTCTGAGAAATAAGTATATATCTTTGAGAGTAATTTTTGTGTAAACCACGACGGAGTTAGCCACCGGAGCAGAAGCTATAATTAGAGCTTTATTATCTTACCCTGCATCGCAGGTATCCGTGTGTGCCCAGCGCTGGATCCCGCAGGCATTCGGGCGGTCTACTGCGGACCGCCCAACTGAATGTTCTACGAGGGTCTCTGAATCCTCTCCACACTATCCGGATCAGAACCACGCATCCCGTGACCCCGGCGGTGCCGTAGACCAGGGTCCAGTACAGTAATGACAGCAACCACAGGCACACTCGGGTAGGGAAAAGTATAACGGACAGGGTCATGCTATTCATGGATCCTTGTGTGACAAAACAAAAGTGACGATGAGCAACATAATGATGTCCTAGTTCACGACACTACGAGTTAAACAGAAGTCTAACTTTTTCACAATACACCCTAAACAGATTTTCCTACGTGTGATAGGTCTCCGTATATGTCAATTCATACGCCAGGGCTATTGTGTGAACATTATTTGTGGCACGTGACAAGTGACAAAGAGGATACAGCCAATCACAGTCTTTTAGTTATCCACAAGCAATTTTTCAATCTCAATTCTGGTTCTTGGTGTTCCGCGCCATAGATCATGTCACATTTTAATTTGACCAGATTACATTCATATTTGAGTATGTTATTAAAGCACATGTTCACATTTTTTTTTTTAAAAAGGTAAACTTTTGTTGTGGTCACGTCGCAAATTATGTATGTTGCTGTAGCTGATTTAATCATTTTTCAGTGATCATACATTTACTGTGAGACGAAAATATATTGTAATCTAAAAGCTGCTATTGCAATTACATGACATATGATGACATCTGAAGTTTCAAAGAACCTTGGCTGTAACCGTAAAATAGTTTTATTTATTGTGGAAATCCGTCTCTTTTGGTTCTGATTGCCACTTTCTGTTGAAGAGCAGTAGCTACCTACTGTTTTGTCATGGTCAAACCTTTTATAGCTGGCAAGCATTCTAGGCTGAGCAGTGTCAAGTCTATTGTTGGATCCTGCTGGAGAATGTTCATTCCAGTCATGTTTTTGGAAGTCACATTGTACATGACCCTGTTCACACCACCAGTGCTGCAAGCTGAGGTTAGCACAGTCGACAAATGCTGCATTACATCTTCAAGTAATCTCTGCCAGCATTATTGTACTGCTGCAAATAACTACCTGAGGTGTGTGTGTGTGTGAGAGAGGGAGAGAGCAAGATACTTGACAATTGTCAATTGCAACACGGTGTTCATTACTCTATTAAGTGTGTTTACACTGGTAAATACTATTGCTGTGGAAAAGAGTGTCTATCATAACTCAGGACACCTGTGGTTTTGGCCAATAACACTTCAGTAAAAATATTTTCCAGGACAGGCAATTTTCTCATTTTCATGATTGGAATATCGCATTAAAATATTCCAGGATGTGTGGGAACCCTGTACTAGCCATATATGGGATATAATGGGATCACAGCACGTAACAGAGGGGAGCAAATGTAGACATGTAAGGAATTAGAGCAACTGACCTTGTGAGGACAACTTTAGCAACCAAAATAATATGAAAGCCATAAGGTATACAATATTTTATGAATAACAGTCCACTCATTGGATATATTCATTAGGGTTCTACATAGCAGCAGGAGCTTTGAAAGGTGACTGTACCAGTTCAACTGCAACGCTTATTACCGATCTCTGCATGACTGCGTTTGAGTATATAACATTTCACTAGGCCTAATTATCAGTATCTTCCATTGAGGGCCACTTCTGTATATCAAATATTTGGCTTATACACCAGTGCATTATGTTAATGGGCCTAATTGTGAAAAGTCAACACTTAAACATATGCCAGCTATGGGTATGGCCTAAATTGTGCCTCTCGCCAAGAGCAGTGTTGACTGGTTCTTCAACAGAGAAAGCCCACAGCTGAGATACAGCGTCCTCCCCCATGAGGTCCCACAGACAATCACAGACCCCATGCTGACCCTGACCAGAAACACGGAGAGCCGCACAAACAAAAACAAAGTGATTGTTTTTAGTCTGTTTTTAATTTTTTTTGTTTCGTTTTTTTTGTTTTTTAAAAAAAGAGATGAGTTTATTCCATGATCATAACAGACACACAGCTTTTCCTTCATACCGCCTCAGTTACTGACACATCAACTGGTAATCAGGAAAAATAAAACACAAAAACCAAAAAAGTAAAATAACCTGAATAAACCAAACTGTGGCCGAGCCACGCCTCAGTTTTTTTTCCGTTGAATAGATATCTATGGCACATAACATCCAACTGTTACCATGGAAACAAAAACAAAGCAATACACCAAAGGCATGAAGGAATGAAGAAAAAAAAAGAAGAAGTTTTTTTTGTTAGTTTTTTAAAAACCAAATTAACAACAAAAAAAATAATGATATTTAATATTTGTGAACTTCATTGAAATTGAAAATGGAAAAAAAAGAAAGTGACAGACGCAGCGTTAAGTCGTTCTCTCGGCTCTGTCGTCCTCTCATTTTCTCCCGAGGTTTAAAGGGCGGGCGTTTTATCCGTGGGTCAGGGGGTCTGTAAGAGCCCGAGAGAAAAAACACACAGGAGCCACAGACCCAGCCCATCCAATGCAAGTAAAACAAAACAAGCGCCTGGTGCACGTCAAAGAATTAAATCCGCTCCAGCTAAAACTACACTTTTACAAGTCTCAACATCATAGTCAGGTAAAATATTGCAAGTGTCTTGACTGTCCTTCGTACAGGCCCTTCTCACCCCCCCTTGGGAAAAGAAAAAAAAGTGTAAAAAAAAGAAAAAGAAAAAGTAATGTATGTCAACTTGAATAGCTAAACAATACAGGCACTGGAGAAAACACCATTAGAGAAAGCTCGGAGGTCTCACATTTCCCCCCTTTGCTATAAAAACAAACTTTGAACTCCACTACAGACAAGAACAATGATGCAAATTATAACCGTGTTTGTCACTCATGCCCCCACCCCACATTTTTTTGTACATTTCTTATCTGCTACTTTTGGAAGTGCCTACCTTTCAAAGATCTAAAGACAGAGCCAAGCAAAGGATCTGTTCATGTCTCTATTAATTCACCTGCAAAAATGGATAACTGTTTAGGTCTACAGAGTCAGTGTTACTGCACTGTACAGTGTGGAGAGCTACTCTGAGGGTCACTGCACTGTACAGTGTGGAGAGCTACTCTGAGGGTCACTGCACTGTACAGTGTGGAGAGCTACTCTGAGGGCCACTAAACTGTACAGTGCGGACAGATCTGCTCTTTGTCCTAAAATGGTGGTTTCTCAGCGAGTCGATACTGGTAAGGCGCTTTTAGGAGGAAGACACAGTGAAGACACCAACACCCCCACCTGCTTATTCAGTAATGTAGATTAAATACTCTCAACTGAAGCTAGCCCTCAAACTGTCTCTAAAAATACTCCTCCTTAGGAATCCTACAGCAACCTCTCCCCACCTACTTTTAATGATTGCTTAAATTAAATTTCTATTTGAATACTTATGCATTCTTACATTAACCTAAGCATTTACGGAACACACTAAATAAATTATATTTATAAATGATTTCATAAATACAATTTATCAAAGAAAACATTCATTTCCAGCACTAAAATGAAATTGGCATAAACAGATGGAATAGGGCATGGATTATGGGGAAACAAAAATAAATTAGTGGAATTGAATAAAAAGAAAAGAAAAAGAAAATTAAATGCACGAGCTGTACTCCCAACAAGACTGAATTCACTTTTTCATCATTTTTTTGTTCATATCTCTAGATGCGTGTCCGTGTGTACAATATATTTATAGTGTGTACAGGTCAGATGTGTAAGGCAAGGTGTCACTCCCCTTCTCACCTGAGAAAGCTACAGATCTAAAGATGTCAAGTTTAAGGCCCCTCCCACCTGCACTCCCCATTCATTCATGGTAAAAAAAAAAAAAAAAAGGAAAAAAAAAAAGACACTCCTCCCTCAGTCCCTCCGCACACGCAGACACACACAGACACACCAAAGTCGGGCAGTTGAGAAATGCCTCCTGGTTAGACAGTGATTTGTTCACACAACCCCCTGTAGTCCTCCTTACGGTTCCTCAATACATACACACGCACACATATGCACGCACGCACACACACACGCGCACACACACGCACACACGCACACACGCACACACGCACACACACACACACACACACACACACACACACACACACACACACACACACACGTACACGTACACACAACGCGTCTACGGTGGGCGGGGTAGTCTCCTGCCCGCCTACAGCAAACAAAGCCACACCCACACGGAACAGCTATAACCACAGAAACATCCCACCACCCCCCCACCCCCACCCCCCCCCACGACAGGTCCCATGTGCTGTAGCAGAGGCAGGTCAGAGCACACGACACGCACGTACGCACACGAGGGGGCGATCCAACAGGGGGGGCCAAGTCCAGCTTCTCTCCGCCGCCCACGCCTGGGACCGGACGTCGCGGGTGTCTCCCCAGGTCCGTGCCCCCCCGCCCCCCTCCTGCTCCGTCCCTGAGGAGCGCTATGTTGCCATGTCACTCCAGAATGGGTTTCTCGCTCCTTTCTTTCGCATATCTAGTCCGCCTTCTCTTGCGTTTCAGAACAAGTTCTCTTCGAAAATTGCCATCAAGTCGCTTTGGAAATTCATGTCGATGGTGGCCGCCATCTGCGAAAACGGAGGTGAAAGGTCAGAGGGTCCGACCTCCATTTTAGACGGACGGGCAGAGGCTCCCCTCCCTCTCACCCGAGACAAACCTGCTGCATCTGCCTCACTTCAGCAAACAGAAACATTCAGCTGTCCTCACACACTGCAGGGAATCTAAACACACTTGGATGGATGTATTCGGCATTTAGCCTAAACACCAGATTCTTAGCCTGAAATATGAGGCATGTATCACAAAATCACTTATAGCTGAAAGGGAAAAAATAATCAGTCCACAAATAATATGGATAAAAATAAAAAAAAGTGAGCGATGTTTCATGTTACCAGGGCAAATACAACCACAGCAAAAAATGTGTTTTGGATGTGTAACGTACAAAATAAGATGTGATAAGATACGATAAAAGTTCCACTTCAGACCATTCCATTCAATTCGGAAGCAATGTGCTTTTTATTATTGGTTTTACCCATCCTCTAACTATAAACTCAGGTCTCAGACACTGTATGCTGCTCTGGGTAAGAGCGATGTGAGGGGCCCAAGAGGAATAGAGATGAAGAGTTCTTACCGCCTCTCTCCTCCTCCTCTCCTGCTCCCTGCGCCGCGCCAGCTCCCTCTGCTGGTCCAGTGCATTCTGGGAGGACGATGGAGGGGGTGTGGCTGGGGCCGGGGCCGGGGCCTGCAGGGGAGGCGTGGTCGAGGCTGCGGGCGTCTGCGGGGGCTGCGTCTGCGTGTGCTGCTGCTCCGCGCGTCTGCGTGGCTCCTCCAGCAGCGGCCGGCGGGGCTGCTCCACCACCTCCTCCTCCTCCCGAGTCCTGGGAGACAGCAAGAACCACGGCCTTAGAGCCAGCACAGCCACGGGCTCAGAGCCAGCACAGCCACGGCCTCAGAGCAAATACAGCCACGGCCTGAGAGCCAGCACAGCCACGCCTGAGAGCCAGCACAGCCACGGCCTCAGAGCAAATACAGTCACGGCCTGAGAGCCAGCACAGCCACGCCTGAGAGCCAGCACAGCCACGGCCTCAGAGCAAACACAGCCACGGCCTGAGAGCCAGCACAGCCACGCCTGAGAGCCAGCACAGCCACGGCCTTAGTGCCAGCACAGCCACGGCCTTAGAGCCAGCACAGCCACGGCCTCAGAGCAAACACAGTCATGGCCTGAGAGCCAGCACAGCCACGCCTGAGAGCCAGCACAGCCACGGCCTTAGTGCCAGCACAGCCACGGCCTTAGAGCCAGCACAGCCACGGCCTCAGAGCAAACACAGTCATGGCCTGAGAGCCAGCACAGTCATGGCCTGAGAGCCAGCACAGCCACGGCCTTCATGCTAGTTGCACACTGAACTCTCGCTCACCGCAGTTTCTCCTGGTCTCTGCGCAGTCGCTCTTTCTCGGCCAGCTCGGCCTGCGCCTTCAGGGCCTTCTCACGCTCCTCCTTCTCCCGCGCGGCCCGGCGGAACTGCTCAAAGCTGTCGCTCGACGACTTGACTGTGGAGGAGGGTGCGGACGAGGACCTCTGTGCCAGGCTGGCCCACGGACCCATGTTCTTCAGCTTTACGTCCTACGGAGGTGGGAAGGATGAGAGGGACAGGCAGCCATACTTAAGGAAGTTATACAACTATGTAACTTTTTGTCATGGAAGCTGTGGGGGTCATTTCTGTGACTATTTTTTTTGTGCCATTTCTGTGTTTTTGATGAACCTCAACCTTAACGTAGCCTGTTATTTGTATAGGCCAATGAATTTTAACAATATTGCAGGGAGAAATAGTGTGACATACATATAATACTGTCTGCATACGGACACTGGAATGTGCTGGGATCAAGATTCTTGTCACTTGTCAATCAGAGTTTTGATGGCTCCTGTCAACAGTGGAGCTCATTCCCGATGTATATGAGAACATTGTCACTGACAGTAGGCACTAAAAGACCAAACCTAGTAATGTAGCTACATGTTATACCAAAACAAACCTTAATGAAATAAAAACAGACACACATTAAGTGAGTTTTAGTTTAGTATTGCTTTCTCATAAGGTTCAGTTAAATTAAAGGCAAAACGGCACACTCTTTCTTTCTGTGATGAACCAAATTAAGAAATGAAATTCACCGGCTGATCAATGTAAACTGTCAATGAGCCGTGAGGGTTGCAGTGAGGGTTAGGCTGTCCTGAGGTCAGTGAGCAGTGACGGTTAGGCTGTCCTGGGGTCAGTGAGCAGTGACGGTTAGGCTGTCCTGAGGTCAGTGAGCAGTGAGGGTTAAGCTGTCCTGGGGTCAGTGAGCAGTGAGGGTTAAGCTGTCCTGGGGTCAGTGAGCAGTGAGGGTTAAGCTGTCCTGGGGTCAGTGAGCAGTGAGGGTTAAGCTGTCCTGAGGTCAGTGAGGGTTAAGCTGTCCTGAGGTCAGTGAGGGTTAAGCTGTCCTGAGGTCAGTGAGCAGTGAGGGTTAGGCTGTCCTGAGGTCAGTGAGCAGTGAGGGTTAGGCTGTGTGACCCACCTGTACCTTTTTGGAGGCACCGGGCGTCTTGGGCTCCTGCTTGAACTTCTCCTTGTCTGGCGCCGGTTGGTGCGGGATGCTGGACTCGGAGGAACGACTCACAGGCCGCAAACTCTCAAGGGGCTTTAAGTCCAACCCTGAGGAGAGAAACAAACATATGCACATACACGCATTAACATACAAGCCCATACACATAGCCCCGTTCCTCAAAGCATGGTCCTCACAGGCTGAGAACTGCAGGTTTTCCACCCTCCCTGGAAGTCGGGTGTGTAATTATTTACCTGAGAAGAAAGAAAGCCTTGGATTTGGATTAGAGGGGCAGATTTGAATACCCCACTCAGACTGGTGCATTCACATGCATAGACACACACTGGCGCACACAAGGCAGAGGTGCCACTCACTCTGCAGGCCAGGGGCTGGCTGGGTGGACTTGTTGTCGAGGTGTTTTTGGGGTTCTTGTCGTAGTGAAGGGCTGAAAGGGTCCCCCTGGATTACTGGTAGTTTCTCTTCCTTTATCCCCCCATGTGATTGGGGTGCCCGGTGCTCCTAAAACACCAAAACATGAACACACACGCTAGTAACTATACTACAGTATTATATGCAAGATCAGATCAGTAGTGCTTGTGAAATAAATAAATAAAATTAAAGCAAATTTCATAGTGGCTCATAAACATCTCAAGTTTGTTGAATATTTAAAGGCATACTCTGTATTTTCACCTTGAAAATATGATAAAACAAACATGCTCAGTCACTGCTATTGTACTCTGGCAACCTGTATCTGTGTTCACTTCTGCCCAATACCTTGCTTGTCTACTTGTATTTGTTATTCAAACATCAATAAGAGAAGGGCAAGAGGAGACTACACACAATGGTGAGCTGGGTCTGTGAGAGATGGGGGCTTGATGGCTAACTATTAAGCAAGTGGCTGGCCAGCATTCGGTAACTATTAGGTAGCTGCCGTTATTAGCAAACTAAACTCAGTTTTGTACGTCAGCTGGCTGGCCGTGATAGCTGGCTCCAAATGCACAGTACTACTGCTTATATTTTCGGGAGATTCTACCATCTTATTTCCTCTCCTAGGCAGGGAGCTCATGCCTAAACCCAAAAGACTCCTGGACTTTCAGAAGACTTGATAAAAATAAATGAATGCACCAATGAATTGATGTGAGTGCACCTTCATCAAAATGAACAAACATTTGAGACTAGGGAATACCAATGGCTTATTGGTAAAGCAAATCCCTAGAATACTTTCATAAAATGGCCAGGCTAAGTGTAAAGCTGGAAGCCCGATATGAGAGGCAAATTTTAAGCACATTAAACTCATACTTCTCACCCAATGCAAACATTACAACTTCTCAAACACTCACACAGACACAGACACAGACACAGACACAAGAGTACACAGACAGATGCAAACAGAGTCAGGACTTACAGGTTTTCTGGGCAGCTGTAGGTTGTGTGGGGGGGTCTGGCGGCCAGTGGGCTGGTACTGGGACAACTGGGGAGAGGGACTTTCCCTTGTGTGTCCTGTCACAAAACACCAGGCACGTTTAGAGCTGTGGGTATGACTGACCACACCTTGAATTCAGCAGTAAAGAAACTTGCTTAGGAAGCGCTATGATGTAAAACTACCGGTCTGTCATTGTGGTACTGGTCATCTACTGAGCCCTCTCTCACCTGAGCCGTACGGGTGGGGCTTGTGCTGCTGCTGGGGGCCGTGCAGAACGCTGGCCTTGTGCTGCTGCGTCTGCGCCGGCTGGCCGGAGCCCTGGGGGGGCGGCGGGGCCTGGGGGGTCAGAACGGGGGCCGGGGGCGCCGGGCGGCCCTGCAGGTGCTGCTGCATGTACAGGTGCACCTGGCTCATAGGCGTCCCCGCCGGCTCCTCATCGTCCTCCAGCAGGGCCTGCGGGGGCTGGGACGACAGCAGCGTGGGCGGGGACAGAGCCCGTGACATCAGAGTGGGCGGGGACAGAGCCCGTGACATCAGAGTGGGCGGGGACAGAGCGCGCGACAACAAGGAGGGCGGGGACAGAGCCCTTGACATCAGAGTGGGCGGGGACAGAGCGCGTGACAACAAGGAGGGCGGGGATAGGGCGCGGGACAGCAGGGTAGGCGGGGACAGTGGCCGCGAGAGCAGGGGTTGGGGGACAGGCTGTGGAGGCGGTACGGGGGCAGGCAGGTGCAGTGGAGGCTGCTGGTCGGGGGGCTGCTGCTGCACCACTTTCAGAGGTAGAGGTGCTGCTCGGTGGCTGGGGCGGGACGGCTGCTGCGGCAGGGCGTTGTGTAGAGCTGAGAGAGAGAGAGAGAGAGAGAGAGAGAGAGAGAGAGAGAGAGAGAGAGAGAGAGAGGGAGAGAGAGGGAGGAGAGAGAAAGAGGGAGAGGAGAGAGGGAGGGAGAGAGAGGGAGAGAGGGAGAGGAGAGAGAGAGGGAGGAGAGGGAGAGAGAGAGAGAGAGAGAGAGAGGAGAAAGAGGGAGAGAGAGAGGGAGAGAGAGGAGAGAGAAAGAGGGAGAGAGGGAGGGAGAGCGAGAGAGAGGGAAGAGAAAGTGTTGAATTCCACTTTCTATTGTTTTTGGTCCCAGTTCAGACCGTACTCCTCCATTAGCTTGGCTGAAGACCTTTCAGAACTAGGTATTTTCTTTATGGAAATATAGGCAATAAATAAAGGCAAGCCCAGTACAGCTAATGTCCTGTGATCATTACTGGCAACTTGGCACTTTTTGAAAGTGAAGGAGAGAAAGTGTGTGAGAAGAAAGAAAAAGTTCTTCACCTTATCACTGGATTTTCATTAGCTTTGCATTTATTGTTTAAATATAAATATTGGTTGAGGAAACTGTCCGCTACCTGGTTTGCAATCTAGTCTGCTTCTCAGGCACAAATCAGCAGCATACCAGCTGGACAAAGTCATTTATAACAGCTTGTGTGGATGAAATCAAGGTAGCTATCAAGCAAGTAACAGAACGCAGGAGGTGCTATTCATGTTAGCCACTTTAGTACTGTGGCAGCTGCAGCTGGGTTTCCTAAATGCTTCACACGTGATAGCCGGCATCTGTGCCCACGAAGCTGTAGCATGACACGACTAGTGTTTTGTGGCTGGAACCAGAAGCACAAGCAACCATGTAAGCGACTCTCCATTGGGAGAGTCTCGGCAAGTTTCACACACAGCGCTCATACCTGGGGTGGGGAGCGTGGCGTGCTGGTTGAGGAAGGGGTGCGTTTCGACCGCGCCGGCAGGGGGGTGGGCGTCGAGATGGGACGGTGGGGGCGGAGCGGGCTCGCTGTGCTGCTGGGACAGGTGCATGACCGGCTGGCTGAAGTGCGGGAGGGGGTCCAGAGCGCCCCCTAGCAGCTGGGAGGGCTGCAGTGCCAGGGGAGGAGCCACATACGCTGGAGGGGAGGGGTGCTGCTTCAGCTGTAGCGTGGGCTGAACCATCGGGAGCTGGGGCAGAGGGGGCGCCGGGGGCTGAGGGGCCTGGTGGAGCGGCTTCTTCCTCTCCTTCCCTGTGCCGGACTTCTTCTTCTGTTTCTGACGCAGCCCTAAGAAGAAGGGACTTTTAACACAACAGTCGACAGGGGGGGACAAACGCCCGAATCCGCGCGCGTGTTCCGGGGCCCCCCCGCGAGAGAGAACACGTGTACCTGTCCCAAAGTCCTCACTGTCAGAGGAGCTGGACGCGCTGCTGCTGCCAGAGTCTGACGAAGAGCCCGGCTTCACCTTCGTCACGCTCACCGTCTCCATCACCTTCTCTGCTGCTATGGGAGCAAGACATACTGCTTGGATGCACGCCAACAACCCAAAACCACAGCAGAACAAACGCTGATCTGCTCGGCTCTCTCGCAGAGCTCTCCAGTCGGACGGAGGAAGGAGGGCGAGCGACTGGGGAGTGGATTCAGAGCGACTCCGGAAAGCAACAGTGACTCACCCGCGGGTTTCTTCTTCTTGCGCAGACAGGACGAGACGTATCTCTCCAGCTCGCGCAGCGTGGACGGTTTCAGCGTCTCGAAGTCGATCTCGATCTCGTCGGGGTTGGAGTTCTTGAGCGAGGGCTCGCGTGATTGGATGATGTGCACCACGCGGCCCAGCTTATCCCCTGGCAGCTTGTTGATGTCCAGACTCAGCTGCCGCTTCTCCTCGTAGGACATGGGCTTACTCTTGTCCCCCGCGGCCCCGCCCGCGGCCACGCCCACAGCCGAGGCCAAATCCTCCTCTGAGTCCAGAGCGCTCACGGGGGCCATGGTGGGCTGGGCCACGATGACGGGGGCCACCGGGCGGCTGTTCTTTAGCCACTCCTTCCTGCTGCGGGGATGGATGCGACAGGGAAGACACATGCGCATTTGGATTTATTTGCGGTTAATGTCACCGGTACCAGCTGTGTAAGAGAGGTTATCAGTCTAATCGTACCGTCTTGTTGCAATACAAACTGTTGTTTCTTAAGCTACATTGTATATAATGTAGCATGCTATGATTGTAATATAATGTAGTGTACTATGATTGTATATAATGTAGCACGCTATGATTGTAATATAATGTAGCACGCTATGATTGTAATATAATGTAGCACGCTATGATTGTATATAATGTAGCGCGCTATGATTGTATATAATGTAGCACGCTATGATTGTATATAATCTAGCGCGCGATGATTGTATATAATCTAGCGCGCGATGATTGTATATAATGTAGCACACTCCGATTGTATATAATGTAGCTCGCTATGATCGTAATATAATGTAGTGTGCTTGGCATCAATTAAATCATTAAGAGCAGACGCAGAAATGAAGCAGTGCACTGACATGACTCACAGGCGGCACAGGGGGCGCCAGAGAGCCTCTGTCCAGGCGTGTGTACCTGTTTGGCTTGGTCTTCTTGGGCGGCACCTCCTTGGCGCTCTTGTTCTTCCTGAGGGGTTGCAGCGGGGGCTCGAGGAGCGGCTCCAGCACCGCGGGCGGGGCAGCGCCCCCGGCCTTCTTTCTCTGTTTCTTCTCCTTCTTTTCCTTCTCCTTCTCCTTCTCCTTCTTTTCCTTCTCCTTCTCCTTCTCCTTCTTCTTTGGTCGGCTGGTCTGCGGCTGGGACAGCGCAGCCAGCTGCTCGTGTACCGCCTTCAGCTGCAGGAACAACGTTTCGTCAAAACCGCTGAAAACTATTAAAGCTAACGAAAATCAGATTTTGTACAGATTACTACTACTAAGTCATACTAACAGCACACAAACCGTGCTGTGAATTCTACCTTTAGTTTTATGGCTCCCAGGTTAGAAGGTTTTTTACTTTCTTCTGAAATATGGGATTATTGGCATTTGTCAGGGCCCACGTCAGCCAGTAGTGCTCTGACAGTGCCAGGCAAGGTTGTCTGGACAAAGTAGGAATTTGACTTCAAAGTGGCTTGGGGGCGGCTAGTTCCAAGTCAGAGTACTGTATGTGCCAAATCCTTGTAATTTAAACTTGCCAAATCTTCTCTGCCAATGCCAAACAGCTTATTCTGCTGTTGCTATTGACTCTTGTTTGGTGTCGTTTTGTGGATTGGATGATTGACGTCTATCACTAACAAGGAAGAAACAAGACATATTGGCAATTTTACTATTTATAAATTTAACAAACAGTCAGGAGCCTCAGTATCGTGTGGAAGAACCATACACAGCCACAACAGCCTGGCAGCTCCTCCTCATGCTGGTCACCAGCCTGGTCACACACTGCTGTGGGATGGCATTCCACTCCTCAACCAGGATTTGTCACAAGTCAGCCAAACGTGGTTGTGTTGGTCACTCTAGCACGAACAGCACGCCCCAGCTGATCCCACAAGTGTTCGATTGGGTTGAGGTCAGGACTGTTGGCAGGCCATTCCATTCTCTCTACTCCCAAATTCTGGAGGTAGTCTCTGATAAACCCCGCTCTGTGGGGGCGAGCGTTGTCATCTTGGAGGATGGAGTTCAGTCCCAGACTGTGGAGATATGGGATTGCCACTGCTTGCAGAATCTCATCTCGATATCTCTCTGCATTGAGATTGCCTCCAATGATGACAAGCCTCGTTTTTCCAGTGATGGAGATGCCGCCCCACACCATCACACTGCCTCCACCAAAAGGTGTTACTCTATCGGTGCAGCAATCAGCATAGCGTTCTCCCCGTCTTCTCCAAACTTTGACCCTACGATCCAACTTCCGTAGGCAGAATCTGGACTCATGGCTGAACATAGCGTTCCTCCACATGTTCAGGTTCCAGTGCAGGTGTTGCCGACACCAGCGCAAACGGGCCTGACGGTGAAGGGCAGTCATGGCAGGCCTCCTGGCAGCCCTATGAGCCCGGAGATTGGCTGCGTACAGTCTGTTCCGGATTGTCTGGGCCGAAAGCCGTGTGCCATATCATCCTGCAAACCTTGACTGCAAATCTGTAGAAGACAGCCTACGGTTCCTAAGTGCTGAAAGGGTGAGGAACTGGTCTTCTTGGGGTGTCGTCTTCTTGGGACGCCCACTTCGTGGTCTGTCTCTGACATCCCCCATTTCATGGAACTTGGCCTTCAGTTTGGAGATGGTACTAGGGCCCACTCCAAATGATGCCGCAACTTGCTTTTGTGGAACACCAGCTTGAAGTTGCCCTATCGCACGGGCCTTATCGAGATCAGACAAACGTGGCATGCCGATTCTTGGAGCAGACACAAATTGACCACGGTAGCAGGGCCCATGCTCACAGGTGCTGCCAATCAGGTATCAATCAGGCACCTGATTGTCAGCACCTGGGGGTACCAGAAGCTCAAAACAAGAGTCAATAGCAACAGCAAAATAAGCTGTTTGGCATTGGCAGAGAAGATTTGGCAAATTTTTCATGAGCACAACCCACATACTCAGTTGTGCTGCTCATTCCACAAATGCATGTTCCTTACAAATGGGGCACCATTTAAAAGGGAAATAAAGAGGCTTTCCAATGGTATAAAATGTATTGCCAAGAGGCATTGTTACAACAGAAAAATAATCTACCAAACACAAATTTCCTAACTTTTTGTTTGACGTTTAATTTTATGACATATATTCTACTGCCAATTTCCCCAAAGTGAAAATGGACAGCAAATTGAAATCTATTAAGCACAGTAAGCTCACCTGTTCCTGCAGCTCTGCCAGTCTCTGGGCCCTCTCCTCCTCCGAATCATCAGTGGACGACTCCGACTCGGAGGAAGAGTCGCTGGAGCTGTCAGAGGAGGAGGGGAGGGCAGGGGCTGGCTGCATCTTCACAGGAGCAGGGATGAGAGCAGGAGAGGGGGCTGGCCGTGCTGCCTCCTCAGACTCATCGGGCATCTTGGCAAAACGCATTTCAAACACATCCTGCCAGGAGTATATAGCACAGATGGAGGGAATCATGGGAATTGCAGTTCTCCTGGTTGAGACCAACCAGCTTCCATTTAGTGTGCATGAGACAGGCAAGGTTCAAGAGTTGCATACCCACACACACATACACACACAGCAGCGTGTGATCTTTGCATGAACTTGCAGAGATAGCTGCCCAGCACTGCATTGGTCAGAATTCATCTGCATCAGTGCATCCTGCATGAGCGCCATAACTGCATACAGAGCAAAAGAGTGTGTGTGTGTGTGTGTGTGTGTGTGTGTGTGTGTGAGTGAGAGAGTGAGTGAGCTCACCTGTAATTTGCGTGCCATGGCCACCACATCGTGGTCAGGGGGATTGTACTTGTAGCAGTTGGAGAACATTAAGCGTATGTCTGCAGCGATCTCCTGCGGCTCTGTGTACTGCCTGCTCTCCAGCTTAGCCTGGCACAGGGTGGGCAAAGAGAGAGGCCTTCAGTCACAGCCAATCAGACGGCACTCCGAGCCTTCTGTAGCACATTTCTGGCTACATCCTGCCTCACCTTGACGGTGCTCAGATCCATGGGGTGCTTGATGATGTCGTGGTAGTCATGGAGCCCGAGGGCCTTGGCGTCGACGGGCTTGTAGAAGGGCCAGGCGTAGCTTTCGTGCTTCTTACCCAGCAGCTCCTTCACGATTCCAGCGCAGTGCCGCAGCTGCTCCTGCCGCTTTGGGCTGTGCGCCCCCGCCCCGCCGCCCCCGCCCCCGCCCCCGCCCCCACCCCCGCCCCCGCCCAACATGCCCAGCCCTAGGTGGTGCTGGGAGTCCGGCGCCTCCTTCTTGGGCTGCTTGGTCGGGCGGGTGGCCTCGCGGCGCGGCAGAGTCTTCACCTCAGAGGCCACGGGCGGGGACTCGCTCAGCTGGTCGTTAGCTGTGGGCGTAGTCGTGTCTGCTTTTCTCTTCTGGCTCTTTTTCTGCTGTAGGGGAGGGAGGGAGGGAGAGAGAGAGAGAGAGAGGGAGGGAGAGAGAGAGTAGAGAGAGGGAGAGTAAGAGATGGCAAAAACAGTGATGACGTAGGGAGAGAAAAGAAGAAGGGATAAGAAATGGGGGGGTTGTGAGATGAGGATAATCAAATACAGAGTGAATTCATAAAGAACAGGCTTCCCTCCCCACTCCCACCCTCCCAAAAACTGCAGTGGAATACTCACTTTGGGCAGGGGGGCAGCGTTCTGCGGGATGGGTACGTGGGGGTGGGGCAGGGTGGCGAGTGTGGGTGGAGGGGGCACTGAGGTCAGGACGGGGCCCTGTGTTATGTGGTCAGCGGGGCCCAGGCTGTAAGGAGGGCGGGGTGGGGGGATGTGGGTGGTCAGTGCAGGAGGTAAGCGGGGGTTGGGTGGTGGTGGAGGAGGAGGAGGAGGGCC